>NC_091357.1:22325278-22348001 GCF_038502225.1 Cherax quadricarinatus
ACAAAGCTGATAACCACCAGAGAAGAAAATCGTACGCTTTCATTTGCTGTAATTAGTGGTATCTAAATTATCTTACCATGTTAATCCGCTATTACAAAGAAAGAAGTGTTAGTACGTATTACATGATTTGTAATTTCTGTTCGATTTGTTAGTCCCGCCTGATCAATATATTTTTCACGTATTTTATGTTTGTTAATGGGATACTAAACTAATTATAAACTAGAATCTATCTAGCAGAACTGAAGTTATATACGGACTCGACACCACAAACTTACTCAAAGATCACCAGTGTTATTGAGCAGACACTGAGAGTTGACCGGTTATGTTGTGATGAATATAGAGTGCACACCACCTGTATGGTGCTTAGTGAACTGTAGTGTTATGTGCACATGCTGGTGCACCAACCACCACTACTACCATCACCCTCACCACCATTACCATCACCCCCACCATCATTACCACCACCAACACTACCATCACCCTCACCACCACTACCATCACCCTCACCACCACTACCATCACCCCCACCATCACCACCACCACCACTACCATCACCCTCACCACCACTACCATCACCCCCACCATCACCACCACCACTACCATCACCCTCACCACCCCAACCATCACCCCCGCCATCACCACCACCACTACCATCACCCTCACCACCACTACCATCACCCCCACCATCACCACCACCACCACTACCATCACCCTCACCACCGCTACCATCACCCCCACCATCACCACCACCACTACCATCACCCTCACCACCGCTACCATCACCCCCGCCATCACCACCACCACTACCATCACCCTCACCACCGCTACCATCACCCCCACCATCACCACCACCATCACCACCACCACTACCATCACCACCACCACCACTACCATCACCCCCACTATCACCACCACCACCACTACCATCACCCTCACCACCGCTACCATCACCCCCACCATCACCACCACCACTACCATCACCCTCACCACCACTACCATCACCCCCACCATCACTACCACCACCACTACCATCACCCTCACCACCGCTACCATCACCCCCACCATCACAACTACCATCACCCTCACCACCACTACCATCACCCCCACCATCACCACCACCACCACTACCATCACCCTCACCACCCCTACCATCACCCCCACCATCACCACCACCACTACCATCACCCTCACCACCACTACCATCACCCCCACCATCACTACCACCACCACTACCATCACCCTCACCACCGCTACCATCACCCCCACCATCACAACTACCATCACCCTCACCACCACTACCATCACCCTCACCACCGCTACCATCACCCCCACCATCACCACCACCATCACCACCACCACTACCATCACCACCACCACCACTACCATCACCCCCACTATCACCACCACCACCACTACCATCACCCTCACCACCGCTACCATCACCCCCACCATCACCACCACCACTACCATCACCCTCACCACCACTACCATCACCCCCACCATCACTACCACCACCACTACCATCACCCTCACCACCGCTACCATCACCCCCACCATCACAACTACCATCACCCTCACCACCACTACCATCACCCCCACCATCACCACCACCACCACTACCATCACCCTCACCACCACTACCATCACCCCCACCATCACCACCACCACCACCACCACCACCACCACCACTACCATCACCCTCACCACCACTACCATCACCCCCACCATCACCACCACCACCACCACCACAACCATCACCCTCACCACCACTACCATCACCCCCACCATCACCACCACCACCACCACCACCACTACCATCACCCTCACCACCACTACCATCACCCCCACCATCACCACTACCATCACCCTCACCACCACTACCATCACCCCCATCATCATTACCACCACCACCACCACCACCGCCATTACCACCACCACCACCATTACCACCACCACCACCACCACTATCACTAACACAAAGCATCCTCTCTGATCATTGTCCTGTGTGGCCACTAGGCCTACCTAAGCCTCCCTCACACAGCCTACCTCTCTACTCTCCTCTTCCACACAATGCACAGATAAATATTTGTCAGCACAAGAGTATAAGAGAGGTGTGTTTGTTTGTGTGTTTGTCCTCACCGAGTTGTAGGTGCTGGGGTCGAGGCCTGGCTCCTGACCCATTGTCCTCACCGAGTTGTAGGTGCTGGGGTCGAGGCCTGGCTCCTGACCCATTGTCCTCACCGAGTTGTAGGTGCTGGGGTCGAGGCCTGGCTCCTGACCCATTGTCCTCACCGAGTTGTAGGTGCTGGGGTCGAGGCCTGGCTCCTGACCCATTGTCCTCACCGAGTTGTAGGTGCTGGGGTCGAGGCCTGGCTCCTGACCCATTGTCCTCACCGAGTTGTAGGTGCTGGGGTCGAGGCCTGGCTCCTGACCCATTGTCCTCACCGAGTTGTAGATGATGGTGTCGAGGCCTGGCTCCTGACCCATTGTCCTCACCGAGTTGTAGGTGATGGTGTCGAGGCCTGGCTCCTGACTCATTGTCCTCACCGAGTTGTAGGTGCTGGGGTCGAGGCCTGGCTCCTGACCCATTGTCCTCACCGAGTTGTAGGTGCTGGGGTCGAGGCCTGGCTCCTGACCCATTGTCCTCACCGAGTTGTAGGTGCTGGGGTCGAGGCCTGGCTCCTGACCCATTGTCCTCACCGAGTTGTAGGTGCTGGGGTCGAGGCCTGGCTCCTGACTCATTGTCCTCACCGAGTTGTAGGTGCTGGGGTCGAGGCCTGGCTCCTGACCCATTGTCCTCACCGAGTTGTAGGTGCTGGGGTCGAGGCCTGGCTCCTGACCCATTGTCCTCACCGAGTTGTAGGTGCTGGGGTCGAGGCCTGGCTCCTGACCCATTGTCCTCACCGAGTTGTAGGTGCTGGGGTCGAGGCCTGGCTCCTGACCCATTGTCCTCACCGAGTTGTAGGTGCTGGGGTCGAGGCCTGGCTCCTGATCCATTGTCCTCACCGAGTTGTAGGTGCTGGGGTCGAGGCCTGGCTCCTGACCCATTGTCCTCACCGAGTTGTAGGTGCTGGTGTCGAGGCCTGGCTCCTGACCTATTGTCCTCACCGAGTTGTAGGTGCTGGTGTCGAGGCCTGGCTCCTGACCCATTGTCCTCACCGAGTTGTAGGTGCTGGTGTCGAGGCCTGGCTCCTGACCCATTGTCCTCACCGAGTTGTAGGTGCTGGGGTCGAGGCCTGGCTCCTGATCCATTGTCCTCACCGAGTTGTAGGTGCTGGGGTCGAGGCCTGGCTCCTGACCCATTGTCCTCACCGAGTTGTAGGTGCTGGGGTCGAGGCCTGGCTCCTGACCCATTGTCCTCACCGAGTTGTAGGTGCTGGTGTCGAGGCCTGGCTCCTGACCCATTGTCCTCACCGAGTTGTAGGTGCTGGGGTCGAGGCCTGGCTCCTGATCCATTGTCCTCACCGAGTTGTAGGTGCTGGGGTCGAGGCCTGGCTCCTGACCTATTGTCCTCACCGAGTTGTAGGTGCTGGTGTCGAGGCCTGGCTCCTGACCCATTGTCCTCACCGAGTTGTAGGTGCTGGTGTCGAGGCCTGGCTCCTGACCCATTGTCCTCACCGAGTTGTAGGTGCTGGTGTCGAGGCCTGGCTCCTGACCCATTGTCCTCACCGAGTTGTAGGTGCTGGGGTCGAGGCCTGGCTCCTGACCCTTTGCCCTCACCGAGTGGTAGGGGCTGGGGTCGAGGCCTGGCTCCTGACCTATTGTCCTCACCGAGTTGTAGGTGCTGGGGTCGAGGCCTGGCTCCTGACCCATTGTCCTCACCGAGTTGTAGGTGCTGGTGTCGAGGCCTGGCTCCTGACCCATTGCCCTCACCGAGTTGTAGGTGCTGGGGTCGAGGCCTGGCTCCTGACCTATTGTCCTCACCGAGTTGTAGGTGCTGGTGTCGAGGCCTGGCTCCTGACCCATTGTCCTCACCGAACTGTAGGTGCTGGTGTCGAGGCCTGGCTCCTGACCCATTATCCTCACTGAGTTATAGGTGCTGGTGTTGAGGCCTGGCTCCTGACCCATTGTCCTCACCGAGTTGTAGGTGCTAGGGTCGAGGCCTGGCTCCTGACCCATTGTCCTCACCGAGTTGTAGGTGCTGGTGTCGAGGCCTGGCTCCTGACCCATTGTCCTCACCGAGTTGTAGGTGCTGGTGTCGAGGCCTGGCTCCTGACCCATTGCCCTCACCGAGTTGTAGGTGCTAGGGTCGAGGCCTGGCTCCTGACCCATTGTCCTCACCGAGTTGTAGGTGCTAGGGTCGAGGTCTAGCTCCTGACCCATTGTCCTCACCGAGTTGTAGGTGCTGGTGTCGATGCCTGGCTCTTGACCCATTGTCCTCACCGAGTTGTAGGTGCTGGGGTCGAGGCCTGGCTCCTGACTCATTGCCCTCACCGAGTTGTAGGTGCTGGGGTCGAGGCCTGGCTCCTGACCCATTGCCCTCACCGAGTTGTAGGTGCTGGTGTCGATACCTGGCTCCTGACCCATTGTCCTCACCGAGTTGTAGGTGCTGGGGTCGAGGCCTGGCTCCTGACCCATTGTCCTCGCCGAGTTGTAGGTGCTGGGGTCGAGGCCTGGCTCCTGACCCATTGTCCTCACCGAGTTGTAGGTGCTGGGGTCGAGGCCTGGCTCCTGACCCATTGTCCTCACCGAGTTGTAGGTGCTGGTGTCGAGGCCTGGCTCCTGACCCATTGCCCTCACCGAGTTGTAGGTGCTGGGGTCGAGGCCTGGCTCCTGACCTATTGTCCTCACCGAGTTGTAGGTGCTGGTGTCGAGGCCTGGCTCCTGACCCATTGTCCTCACCGAACTGTAGGTGCTGGTGTCGAGGCCAGGCTCCTGACCCATTGTCCTCACTGAGTTATAGGTGCTGGTGTTGAGGCCTGGCTCCTGACCCATTGTCCTCACCGAGTTGTAGGTGCTAGTGTCGAGGCCTGGCTCCTGACCCATTGTCCTCACCGAGTTGTAGGTGCTGGTGTTGAGGCCTGGCTCCTAATCCATTGTCCTCAACGAGTTGTAGGTGCTAGGGTCGAGGCCTGGCTCCTGACCCATTGTCCTCACCGATTTGTAGGTTCTGGTGTCGAGGCCTGGCTCCTGACCCATTGTCCTCACCGAGTTGTAGGTGCTGGTGTTGAGGCCTGGCTCCTGATCCATTGTCCTCACCGAGTTGTAGGTGCTGGTGTCGAGGCCTGGCTCCTGACCCATTGTCCTCACCGAGTTGTAGGTGCTGGTGTTGAGGCCTGGCCCCTGACCCATTGTCCTCACCGAGTTGTAGGTGCTGGGGTCGAGGCCTGGCTCCTGACCTTCATGAGGTGAGATTCCTGGAGTTTACCTGGATAGGGTTTCGGGTGGTCAACGCCCCTGCGACCCGATCTGAGACCAGGCCTCATGGTGGATCAGGGTCTGATCAACCAGGCTGTTACTGCTGGCCGCACGCAAGCTGACGTACAAACCACAGCTCGGTTGGTCATGTACGAGAAAGGTTCCTAACACTTGTTGCCGTTATTGTCACCTAGCAGTATGTAGGTACGCAGGTAACCTAGCAGTATGTAGGTACCCAGGTCATCTAGCAGTATGCAGGTACCCAGGTCACCTAGCAGTGTGTAGGTACTCAGGTCATCTAGCAGTGTGTAGGTACCCAGGTCACCTAGCAGTATGTGGGTACCCAGGTCACCTAGCAGTGTGTAGGTACCCAGGTCACCTAGCAGTATGTAGGTACCCAGGTCACCTAGCAGTGTGTAGGTACCCAGGTCATCTAGCAGTGTGTAGGTACCCAGGTCACCTAGCGGTGTGTAGGTACCCAGGTCACCTAGCAGTGTGTAGGTACCCAGGTCACCTAGCAGTATGTGGGTACCCAGGTCACCTAGCAGTGTGTAGGTACCCAGGTCACTTAGCAGTGTGTAGGTACCCAGGTCACCTAGCAGTGTGTGGGTACCCAGGTCATCCAGCAGTGTGTAGGTACCCAGGTCACCTAGCAGTGTGTAGGTACCCAGGTCACTTAGCAGTGTGTAGGTACCCAGGTCACCTAGCAGTATGTGGGTACCCAGGTCATCTAGCAGTGTGTAGGTACCCAGGTCACCTAGCAGTGTGTAGGTACCCAGGTCACCTAGCAGTGTGTGGGTACCCAGGTCATCTAGCAGTGTGTAGGTACCCAGGTCACCTAGCAGTGTGTAGGTACCCAGGTCACCTAGCAGTGTGTGGGTACCCAGGTCATCTAGCAGTGTGTAGGTACCCAGGTCACCTAGCAGTGTGTAGGTACCCAGGTCACCTAGCAGTGTGTAGGTACCCAGGTAACCTAGCAGTATGTGGGTACCCAGGTCATCTAGCAGTGTGTAGGTACCCAGGTCACCTAGCAGTATGTGGGTACCCAGGTCACCTAGCAGTGTGTAGGTACCCAGGTCACCTAGCAGTATGTGGGTACCCAGGTCATCTAGCAGTGTGTAGGTACCCAGGTCACCTAGCAGTATGTGGGTACCCAGATCATCTAGCAGTGTGTAGGTACCCAGGTCACCTAGCAGTAAGTAGGTACCCAGGTCACCTAGCAGTAAGTAGGTACCCAGGTCACCTAGCAGTAGTATTTGGGTATCCAGGAGCTGGAATCTTGTAGAGGACGTAGAAACCACAATAAGTCAGATTGCGGCTTGACTGGGATACTAACCCACTGGAATTATCCTGGGTTACCAACAGACTGGAATTATCCTGGCTTATTAACCCACTGGAATTATCCTGGGTTACTAACCCACCGGAATTTCACTTGTCTCTGTATCAATTAAAAATCTCTTCTTGTACCATAACCAGCACATGGTGTAAATATACACTGACAGTATACACTGACAGTATACACTGACAGTATACACTGACAGTATACACTCAATATACACTGTCAGTATACACTGTCAGTTTTGTAGATGAATGGTTCAGAGAACCGACATGTTGATAAATTAGACACATGTGCAACTCTTGGGTATCTTTATTGAGGAAATGTTTCGCCACACAGTGGCTTCATCAGTCCATACAAAGGAGAATCTTGAAGAACAGGAGGTTAATGAGGTAATCAGTCCCTCAACCTTGAGTCGATGTGGTCAGTCCATCAATCTTGAATAAAATACGGCAAACGTGCTGAGAAGGAGCTTATAAACCGTTGGCAGGAGAGGTGCAGCAGTCATACACTGTCAGTCACGGTAGACTAACAGTATATCGTGCAGGTCCTGAAGTCACTCCCAGATGCCTCCACACTCTTAATCTTCTCTACATAGCTACCGTGGGACATTGTCAACATAGCCACAGTGGGACCTTGTCAACATAGCTACAGTGGGACCTTGTCAACACAGCTACAGTGGGACCTTGTCAACACATCCACAGTGGGACCTTGTCAACATAGCCACAGTGGGACCTTGTCAACATAGCCACAGTGGGACCTTGTCAACATAGCCACAGTGGGACCTTGTCAACATAGCCACAGTGGGACCTTGTCAACACAGCTACAGTGGGACCTTGTCAACACAGCCACAGTGGGACCTTGTCAACATAGCCACAGTGGGACCTTGTCAACATAGCCACAGTGGGACCTTGTCAACATAGCCACAGTGGGACCTTGTCAACATAGCCACAGTGGGACCTTGTCAACATAGCCACAGTGGGACCTTGTCAACATAGCCACAGTGGGACCTTGTCAACATAGCCACAGTGGGACCTTGTCAACATAGCCACAGTGGGACCTTGTCAATATAGCTACAGTGGGACCTTGTCAATATAGCTACAGTGGGACCTTGTCAATATAGCTACAGTGGGACATTGTCAACATAGCCACAGTGGGACCTTGTCAATATAGCTACAGTGGGACCTTGTCAACATAGCTACAGTGGGACCTTGTCAACATAGCTACAGTGGGACCTTGTCAATATAGCTACAGTGGGACCTTGTCAACATAGCTACAGTGGGACATTGTCAACATAGCCACAGTGGGACCTTGTCAATATAGCTACAGTGGGACCTTGTCAACATAGCTACAGTGGGACCTTGTCAACATAGCCACAGTGGGACCTTGTCAACACAGCTACAGTGGGACCTTGTCAACATAGCCACAGTGGGACCTTGTCAACATAGCCACAGTGGGACCTTGTCAACATAGCCACAGTGGGACCTTGTCAACATAGCCACAGTGGGACCTTGTCAACATAGCCACAGTGGGACCTTGTCAACATAGCCACAGTGGGACCTTGTCAACATAGCCACAGTGGGACCTTGTCAACATAGCCACAGTGGGACCTTGTCAACATAGCCACAGTGGGACCTTGTCAACATAGCCACAGTGGGACCTTGTCAACATAGCCACAGTGGGACCTTGTCAACATAGCCACAGTGGGACCTCCAATCAAGTTTACCAGGAAGAAGGAACATGGCGGTCAGCAGTAAACAAGGGTAAATCTGACCTCACTCAAACTTCATCGTCACTCCACCAGTAAAAATCGATCTTTACACTTCTTGTTCCACAATGACAATGGAACTTAACGCGAGGTCATGGCGTGCAACACTGAGCTATATTTATGGACGAAATGTTTTACCTGCCTATCAAGCTTCATTAGTTGAATACAGAGATACTGGGCACAGAAGTAGAGTTTGAGGTAATCTGTCCCTCAGCCTTGATGGAGAATGGGAAGTTCCTTAGCTACTTTCTGTCTGCAGAATTGTAATTCACCTCTGAATTTCAATGATAAAGCCTGCTATGATGAATGGTTTGAAAAACCGACAAGTTGAAGATTAAGACACTTATGCAGCATATGGGAATCTTTATTCAGGAAACGTTTCGCCACACAGTAGCTTCATACTCCTCCTCTCCTTACGCCTTCCTCTTTGTATTGGACTGATGAAGCCACTGTGTGGCGAAACGTTTCCTGAATAAAGATTCCCATATGCTGCATAAGTGTCTCAATCTTCAAAGCCTGCTATGCAGGCGAAACGTTTCGTCAATAAAGATACCCAGGTGTTGCACATGTGACTTATTCATCAACCTGTCTGTGTTTCATATCATTTACAACATGATGGATCATCATCACGTCCTCCTAGAGACCCTCACAACACGTCACTTTCTCTGGGTTATCCTCGAGGGTACTTTACGCTTTGTATGATAATTGTACTTATGTTAAGCTGTACCTAAATAAGCTTACTTTACTACATTTCTCACCAGGTGGATCAGCTGTGAAACTAATGAAGCTTAAGCTTGAGGACCCCTAATCCCAGTGGGGCCCCAAAAGCGATTTTTAGTCCACACTGCTTACAAATTTTGGGCCTACTGTATGAGAAGGGGTTGGGAAGGGGCCCCCATAACAGTTCAAGCTTCAGGGCCCCAAAACTGTAAGTCGGACACTGTTGGTTAGTGAAGATTGTGATCAGTCATGGAAATACACTGCCAGAAACAAGGCTAGACAGAGGGAAAGGGAGAAGAGTTTAACTGTTGTAGAGAGGAACACCCTTTGTTGATGTGAGGTGCAGAGGCAGGGGGGCTAGGGGTGAAGGGATGGAGAAGCTAGGGGTGAAGAGAGGGGGAATCTAGGGATAGAGGAAGGGGGAAGCCTATAGGGAGATGTACACATATATATATTACGTATAAAGAGACAGCTCCGATAGGCTTTATAAGTTAAAATAATTTATAAAGGCATATTAAAATTTGCATTCCCTGTGATTACCTGATTTAGTCAGCCATTTTGTGACATTACAATTGTCTGTTTCTGTTGCTAGGATTGAGCAGACATAAAAGTCCCGGTACTGCACCACCAGTTAACTTCTCACCCAGTTTTCTCAACCGGGAATAAAGGTCAAGTCAGTGAGATAGTTCAACCAGCAGCAGCAGCGGCGGTGAGAGGAAAGTCAGCGAGTTTAGTTTAAATAAATTCATTCCTGATTTCCCAGTCGAGTTGTCCCGTTGTGTGACCAGCCTCAGCCATGACGCTTACCATTACCCATTACTACATTTCTCTCTACCTCCACGCCCTCTTATCCAACCTCATTCCCCCATACATTATTCTTCAACTAATCCTCCAGCCCCTCAACCACTGCAGTAGCAGTAGCATCAGCCGTAAGCCGTGAATAACCTGGGTAGAAATAGAGTAAGTGGCGACCAGGGTTGATTCTCCACGCGTGTCATGCTCCTGATGGCTCTATCCAGCTCTGATTTTTGGCCAATATTCGGTCGCTTGGAAGATGCCGCCACCTGGAATTTAGGCCGAAAATGATGGATTTCGAGCGGCTATTGAAGAGAATGAGTGTAGGGGCTCAACAGCGGTTCTTGTGTGGAGAGTTTTATATAGTGTGTGTGTGTCGGTGCCTTGGATGTTAGGTTAATGTTGTGTTACTAACCTTCTAACATTCACTCGCAGCTATATATGTACACTCAGAGGTGTGGGAGTATACACCCAGTGGTGTGTATCTGTATGTACACCCAGTGGTGTGTATCTGTAAGTACACCCAGTGGTGTGTATCTGTAAGTATACCCAGTGGTGTGTATCTGTAAGTATACCCAGTGGTGTGTATCTGTAAGTACACCCAGTGGTGTGTATCTGTATGTACACCCAGTGGTGTGTATCTGTAAGTATACCCAGTGGTGTGTATCTGTAAGTACACCCAGTGGTGTGTATCTGTAAGTATACCCAGTGGTGTGTATCTGTAAGTATACCCAGTGGTGTGTATCTGTAAGTACACCCAGTGGTGTGTATCTGTATGTACACCCAGTGGTGTGTATCTGTAAGTACACCCAGTGGTGTGTATCTGTAAGTACACCCAGTGGTGTGTATCTGTAAGTACACCCAGTGGTGTGTATCTGTAAGTACACCCAGTGGTGTGTATCTGTAAGTACACCCAGTGGTGTGTATCTGTAAGTACACCCAGTGGTGTGTATCTGTAAGTACACCCAGTGGTGTGTATCTGTATGTACACCCAGTGGTGTGTATCTGTATGTACACCCAGTGGTGTGTATCTGTAAGTACACCCAGTGGTGTGTATCTGTAAGTACACCCAGTGGTGTGTATCTGTAAGTACACCCAGTGGTGTGTATCTGTAAGTACACCCAGTGGTGTGTATCTGTAAGTACACCCAGTGGTGTGTATCTGTAAGTATACCCAGTGGTGTGTATCTGTAAGTACACCCAGTGGTGTGTATCTGTAAGTACACCCAGTGGTGTGTATCTGTAAGTACACCCAGTGGTGTGTATCTGTAAGTATACCCAGTGGTGTATATCTGTAAGTACACCCAGTGGTGTGTATCTGTAAGTATACCCAGTGGTGTGTATCTGTAAGTACACCCAGTGGTGTGTATCTGTAAGTACACCCAGTGGTGTGTATCTGTAAGTACACCCAGTGGTGTGTATCTGTAAGTATACCCAGTGGTGTGTATCTGTAAGTACACCCAGTGGTGTGTATCTGTAAGTATACCCAGTGGTGTGTATCTGTATGTACACCCAGTGGTGTGTATCTGTAAGTACACCCAGTGGTGTGTAGGTCAGTGTATATACACTCATAGGTGTGTAGGTCAGTGTATATACACTCAGAGGTGTGTAGGTCAGTGTATATACACTCAGAGGTGTGTAGGTCAGTGTATATACACTCAGAGGTGTGTAGGTCAGTGTATACACACTCAGAGGTGTGTAGGTCAGTGTATATACACTCAGAGGTGTGTAGGTCAGTGTATATACACTCAGAGGTGTGTAGGTCAGTGTATATACACTCAGAGGTGTGTAGGTCAGTGTATATACACTCAGAGGTGTGTAGGTCAGTGTATACACACTCAGAGGTGTGTAGGTCAGTGTATATACACTCAGAGGTGTGTAGGTCAGTGTATATACATTCAGAGGTGTGTAGGTCAGTGTATATACACTCAGAGGTGTGTAGGTCAGTGTATATACACTCAGAGGTGTGTAGGTCAGTGTATATACACTCAGAGGTGTGTAGGTCAGTGTATATACACTCAGAGGTGTGTAGGTCAGTGTATACACACTCAGAGGTGTGTAGGTCAGTGTATACACACTCAGAGGTGTGTAGGTCAGTGTATACACACTCAGAGGTGTGTAGGTCAGTGTATATACACTCAGAGGTGTGTAGGTCAGTGTATATACACTCAGAGATGTGTAGGTCAGTATAAGATAAGTGAGCAACATTATGGTATCTAGCTAGGTAAGGTTTGATCTATACACAACACAAGAGTTTCTTAAGCTGATGCACAGAAGAGTCAGTAGAAGTGGACATGTAGATTAGATATAAGGTGATCAGTCCCTCAGTCCAAGGCTGAGGGACTGACCACCTCGCATTACATAACATATGAACGAAGGACCTTTGCTGCAAGCCTACTGGCTCATTTATTTGTCAGCATTTCAAAGCATTAATATAATGGTAAGCAATATCATATTGTATACCATTCATGTACGATATCATATTCTTTATCAGGATCCACTGCTTTACTGAGGAAAATCACTAAATATGTCAGGTATTAACGCCCCCTCGTGAAGCTTAGTTCAGACCCGTGAAAAAGATTATACTCGTCACTGTGGCTTGGTAGTATACTGGTTATAATTGACTAAGAATTTGCTTGAGATTGAGGTCAGAATTAGTGGGCAGTAACTTGATGGTAATGACTTATCCCGTTTTAAAGAAAGGAGGCTAGCACGGACCCAACTAGTGGGGCCCATTCAGCACTGCATGACTAATGGGTTTAGTGTTTTTATTATAGTAATAATAGTGGGGCCTATACTAACCTACCTATAGTGTTTATTATCAAAACTAAGCGTTAAACCCACCAGGGTCATAGAGCATTGCAGGGTAGGGAGAGTTAAGGTATGCTTGATCTGAGACTAGCGACGGTGGAGAATATGGTGTATAGAAATATACCTAGTTGGATGAGTGTTGTAAGAGCCAGCTGGTCCAGTGGTTAACGCACTGGCCTGTGAGTATTAGGACTCACTTGCCATGGGTTCAATACCCCACCCATCTTGGGTATTTTTTAAACTAGCATCAACACAAGCATCCAACCGCCAATTAATGTCAACAGAAACAAGGCCAATATAATTCCAAGCCTGTGTCAGTATGTTCAGCTGGCCATGATCAACAGCGGGACTTACAAATCTAGGGTAATGCATCACGGTCCAGTACGGACCATCATGGACCAGTACGGACCATCACGACCAACACCAACCATCACGGACCAGCACGACCATCACGGACCATTAACAAGCCTAGGCAGTAACAAGGGGTGTGAGGGAGGACCAGTAGCCTAAGAACAGCAATTAGCTACGCTTGTCACCACCTTCACAACTCTTCTGCGACATTTATTACCACTATACCTGTGGAAGCGGTCCTTCCCACACTCCCTCGCCCACACCATCACCCACAACACGGAAACTCAAAAGGTACTGGTCGACAAAAAGACAGAGGTGCTGTAACGGTGCCCAAGACCGCCGCCGGATAAACTCTGTAGGCTTTTTTGTCTCAATTCCATGAGCGGATATTTCAAAGGGGGGATAATGAGGTTCGATCCGAGGAAAGGAAGGATGAGCCTGTTCCTTGGATCTAAAGTCTCTGCATCAAGGTTTGGTTTGTCTTAGAGAGAGAGAGAGGAAGAATCTGGGGGTAACGAGGAGAACTATTGTTATAGCAGTCCTAATGAGGCTTATTGTGTATTGTTTCTTCTGTTTGTGTGTGTAGCCGCCAGGACCCTAGTGCTACACCCCAACTCTCACACCTACACCCTCAGCTCTTACACATACACCCCCCTCATACACTACTAACCCTCATTCCTACACCCATATCCTTCGCCCTTATACCCACAATTCTGACTCCTACACCCATAATCCTGACTAGTACACCCATAATCCTGACTCCTACACCCATAATCCTGACTCCTACACCCATAATTTTGACTCCTACACCCATAATCCTGACTCCTACACCCCTAATTTTGACTCCTACACCCACAATCCTGACTCCTACACCCACAATCCTGACTACGCCCCACTATTAAAATAAGAAATTAGGTGTGGGCAGAGAGGGCATTATTTGCCCACGAGCACCCATTAAATAGGGCCTCCACCACACTAACATTAAGTTATCAGCACACACTATTCACTGGCACTAGGCTGCCATTAAACACCATTCAGTGGCGCTATGTAACCATTAAACACCATTCAGTGGTGCTATGCAACCATTAAACACCATTCAGTGGTGCTATGCAACCATTAATTGCCATTCAGTGGTGCTATGCAACCATTAAACACCATTCAGTGGGGCTATGCAACCATTAAACACCATTCAGTGGTGCTATGCAACCATTAAACACCATTCAGTGGTGCTATGCAACCATTAAATGCCATTCAGTGGTGCTATGCAACCATTAAATGCCATTCAGTGGTGCTATGCAACCATTAAATGCCATTCAGTGGTGCTATGCAACCATTAAATGCCATTCAGTGGCGCTATGCTGTCATCAAAGCAAACGCCTGGTCTACAACCCTCCCTGTTAAGTCCCCAACACATATTCTGTAAGTGGTGAAGGGAAGTGATCAGACACTACGGGACTCGGCTCAGCACTAACGTAGATGTATATAATGGTATATAATACAGACAAAATGAAAAATTAGAAACATGTACATGTGGGTATTCTTATTTGTAGATGTTCCGCCATCCAGTGGCTTTATCAATACAAATTCAAGGACATAATGGGAAGACATCAGAACTATATACAAGAAACGAGATAATCAGTCCCTCAGCCTTGGAGTTAGTGATTGTGGCATGCAAAGAGTACGTAACCTTTATTCGGCGCATGTACACACCCTCATTTACAGGCTATCTCCCCCAACCAGCGAACCAGGTTGCTAAGAGTTGATGATGGGGCCCCGTCGTTCAACTAGTGACCGGGCTCTACCCAATAAGAAGATGGTTTTGGCAATCGCAGAGGTTATGTGGGTACCGCTCTCCTGTCTGCCCTTGTCATTCCCATTCTAGAGCTGGTTGAAGCACGGTCTGCTATCTTGTGGCTTCTATTTCTGCTTTGCTTACCGTGGAGTGCACTATACTTATCACTGTACATAGTGTACATATTGCTGTTCTAAACTGGTGAAGGATAATATAAGTCTAAACTTTTTCTACTGTGTTTATTTGCTCCCATTACACCCGGGGTAACAGGCCATTCGGAAGCCTGGGTTGTAATAGTGATGAACACTGAAGTCTTTAAGAATCTGATACAGAGGCAGGAAGATATAAAAGGCACTGGACAGCGAAGTGTCTACACGAACATATTCCCAGATGGTGCACATATGTCTGAGTCTTCACTGACGTAGCTGCTGAGAGGTTATTGAGATATCTAATGGAGAAGAAGAGTGATTTGACTAATGTGATGAAGTCAGGTCAAAACAATATACTCAACTTCAAAAGTTTTAACGAGAAAAAGCTGTATCAACCAAACTGGATTAGTGTGGGAACTGTAGTTAGTTGTTGTTCCTGGTATACACCATTATGTAGTAAGTTATTTAGGTACATCTACACAAATATAATTGTCATACATAGTGACTTAGATTCATTGGGTCCTTCTAATATCTTATTATTTAAAAGTTAATATGATATTTTTCCCCTTGGAAATTTCTATCTTTGTGGTAGGCTGAGTGGGATTTATGCCTATTGGAGCCAGTAAAGTGTTGGTGCTGGTGTATAGGTCCTGATCTCCCTCACGCCTCCTCCTCCTCCTCCTCCTTCCTAATCTCCCTCCCTCCCTCTCCCTCACAACGAGAGGAAGGTCAGGTAGATGGTCAAGTGGGAATAGTATAATAAGAGTCCGGTGTGTACCTCACTTACCTACCTCCTTCCCTTACCTACGTCTTTACCTAGCTTCTCTCCCTCCCTTTCCCCCTCCCTCCCTCTCTCCCTCCCTCTCAACTTGACTCCACAATCCTCTACTTGACTGGCTAATCCTCCGGCCATCTGTCATGGATGCCGCTGATCCTCAGTAATCCCCAATACTTCTCCAGTTCCTCACTAGTATACCCAGATTACTTGTGTTCCCAGTGGCAAACACCTCCAGTGGAGCGCCACTGTCTTGTGGTGGCTTAGTGGTGTTAGTGGATACTGTTGTGTGGTGACTTAGTGGTGCTAGCGGTCACTGTCTTGTGGTGACTTAGTGGTGTTAGTGGTCACTGTCTTGTGGTGACTTAGTGGTGCTAGTGGCCACTGTTGTGTGGTGACTTAGTGGTGCTAGCGGTCACTGTCTTGTGGTGACTTAGTGGTCCTAGTGATCACTGTCTTGTGACTTAGTGGTGCTAGTGGTCACTGTCTTGTGGTGACTTAGTGGTGTTAGTGGTCACTGTCTTGTGGTGCCTTAGTGGTGCTAGTGGTCACTGTCTTGTGGTGACTTAGTGGTGTTAGTGGTCACTGTCTTGTGGTGACTTAGTGGTGCTAGTGGTCACTGTCTTGTGGTGACTTAGTGGTGCTAGTGGTCACTGTCTTGTGGTGACTTAGTGGTGCTAGTGGCCACTGTCTTGTGGTGACTTAGTGGTGCTAGTGGTCACTGTCTTGTGGTGACTTAGTGGTGTTAGTGGTCACTGTCTTGTGAGTTAGTGGTGCTAGTGGCACTGTCTTGTGAGTTAGTGGTGCTAGTGGCACAGGTTTATTGCTAGTGGTGACTTAATGGTGGGTAGTGGTGACCATCGGTGTTATAACATCAAAGGTACACAGTATCCCGGACTCTTGCAACAGAGGATGTCTCCCCTGCAACTTTATTGTTAAGCTCTGGCTCAGCTTGTGGGCCCCTGACCGGCTTCCACTAGCGGGGTCCCCGTCCACCTGTGGCAACCTCTGCAACTGCTGCATTTCACCACCTCTTCTGTTGGACGTTACTACATCTCGCATTTGTGTTAGGTTGTTAGTCTCCTGTGTGAGCGAAACGTTGCTACAAGAAACTCTCTTTTGTTAATTATTATTATTATTATTATTACTATTATGATTGTTAGTGTTATTATTATATTCTTCGGAAGCGCTAAACCTGTAGGGAGTCATTCATATTTAATCCCAGGAGCGGGAGGGGGGTTTAGCTCCGACTCCTTGGATCAGTGCCCATCACCACCCACTCGTAGACATGACCAGGATTTTTATTCAATTTCAATTCCGATTCTTTCTTAGAAGCAACAACAACAACAACAACAACAGCTGCAGTAACAACAGTAGCAACAGCAGCAATAACAGCAACAATAGTAGCAGCAGCAGCAACAACAGAAAGAGCTGCAGTAACAACAGTAGGAGCAGCAGCAATAACAGTAGCAGCAACAACAGTAACAGGAACAATAGTAGCAGCAACAGCAACAACAGTAGCAGCAGCAGAAGCAATACAGTAGCAGCAACAACAGTAGCAGCAACACCAGTAGCAACAGCAATAACAGCAGCAGCAACAACAGTAGCAGCAACAACAGTAGCAGCAGCAACAACAACAGTAGCAGCAATAACAGTAACAGGAACAATAGTAGCAGCAACAGCAACAACAGTAGCAGCAGCAGAAGCAATACAGTAGCAGCAACAACAGTAGCAGCAACACCAGTAGCAACAGCAATAACAGCAGCAGCAACAACAGTAGCAGCAACAACAGTAGCAGCAGCAACAACAACAGTAGCAGCAATAACAGTAGCAACAACAACGGTAGTAGTAACAACAACAGTAGCAGCAACAACAGTAGCAGCAGCAACAACAACAGTAGTAGCAACAACAGTAGTAGTAACAACAACAGTAGCAGCAACAACAGTAGCAGCAACAACAACAGCAGTAGCAACAACAGTAGTAGCAACAACAGTAGTAGCAATAACAGTAGCAGCAGCAGCAACAATAACAGTAGCAGCAACAACAGTAGCAGCAACAACAGTAGCAGCAACAACAACAGCAGTAGCAACAACAGTAGTATCAACAACAGTAGTAGCAACAACAGTAGTAGCAACAACAACAGTAGCAGCAACAACAGTAGTAGCAACAACAGTAGCAGTAGCAACAACAACAGTAGTAGCAACAACAGTAGTAGCAACAACAACAGTAGCAGCAACAACAGTAGCAGCAACAACAGTAGCAGCAGCAACAACAACAGTAGCAACAACAGCAGTAGTAGCACAACAACAGTAGCAGCAACAACAGTAGCAGCAACAACAACAGTAGTAGCAACAACAGTAGTAGCAACAACAACAACAGTAGCAGCAACAACAGTAGCAGCAGCAGCAACAATAACAGGAGCAGCAACAACAGTAATAGCAACAATAACAGTAGCAGCAACAACAGTAGCATCAACAACAGTAGCAGCAGCAACAACAACAGTAGCAACAACAACAGTAGTAGCAACAACAACAGTAGCAGCAACAACAGTAGCAGCAGCAGCAACAACAGTAGTAGCAACAACAGTAGTAGTAGCAACAACAACAGTAGCAGCAACAACAGTAGCAGCAGCAGCAACAATAACAGGAGCAGCAACAACAGTAGTAGCAACAACAACAGTAGCAGCAACAACAGTAGCAGCAGCAGCAACAATAACAGGAGCAGCAACAACAGTAGTAGCAACAACAATACGTCTACATGACTCACGAAATCGTAATGACACGATTGCAAACAAACCATACCCCGGCCGGGTTGAACCCGCGGTCAGAGAGTCTCAAAACTCCAGCCCGTCGCGTCGTCTGTAAAAACTTGCATTTGTGGTCACAGTGGTGCCTGTGCTAACCTTCCTGTGGTGTAGAAATATACCTAGTTGGACGAATCTTATTGTGGCTAGCTGGTCTAGTGGCTAACGCGACGGGCTGGAGTTTTGAGACTCTCTGACCGCGGGTTCAATCCCTTCCGGGGTATGGTTTGATACGTCTACATAACAAAAGGTCACATAAACAACAGGTTAGAATAATAAAGAATAATTTATTCCTAATGACTTAGATAACAATAATTATTATATACACTATACAAGTTTATCCAGAGTTGCTGGGGTCTGAATGTAGGGGTCACTACGACTCTTGTAGTAGTGTTAGGACTGTAGGGGTCGCTACGACTCTTGTAGTAGTGTTAGGACTGTAGGGGTCGCTACGACTCTTGTAGTAGTGTTAGGACTGTAGGGGTCACTACGACTCTTGTAGTAGTGTTTGGACTGTAGGGATCGCTACGACTCTTGTAGTAGTGTTAGGACTGTAGGGGTCGCTACGACTCTTGTAGTAGTGTTAGGACTGTAGGGGTCGCTACAGCTCGTGTAGGAATAATGGGGCTGTAGGGGTCGCTACAGCTCATGTAGGAATAGTGTGGGGGCTGTAGGGGTCACTATGACTCTTGTAAGAATAGCATGGGGACTGTAGGGGTCGCTACAGCTCATGTAAGAATAATGTGGGGAATATAGGGGTCACTACGACTCTTGTACGAATAGTGTGGGGATTGTAGGGGTCACTAGGACTCTTATAGGAGTAGTGTGGGGACTGTAGGGGTCACTACAGCTCATGTAGGAATAGTGTGGGGGCTGTAGAGATCGCTCCAGCTCTTGTAGTAGTGTAAGAGTCACTACGGCCCTTGTTAGAGGGTAGGAGTGTTGTGGGGGACTTTAGGGATCACTATGGCTCTTGTAGGAGGGTTATGGAGACTGTGGGGGCCACTATGACTTGCAGATGATGTGTGGGTCGCTATGCTCTTATAGGAGGGATGTGATAGCTGTGTTTGTCAGTACAGGTAATGTATACATGGAGTGAATGGTACAGAGGGTACAGCTGAAGAAGCCGGGGTCACTGCAGGTGATGCAGGTGGTGTAGACGGTGCAGGAGAGGGTGCGGAGGCAAGAGTGCGTGTCTCTGGTGTGTTCTGATGTGTTTCTTGAGATGATCCTTGCGTCCGAAGCGCTTGTCGCACAGCGGACATGGGAAGGGTCTAGCGCCGCTGTGGATGCGCCGGTGGCGGGTGAGCTCTTCGTTGCGGGTGAAGCGCTTGTGACACCCGTGGTGGGCGCAGGCGTAGGGTCTCTCACCCGTGTGGATCCTCAGGTGACCACGAAGCTGACCCTTGTTGCTGAAGGCGGATCCACACTCGCTGCACGCAAACCTTTTCGGGCGAACCCGGCTTCGTCCGCACACACGTTCCACCTCCGCCGCCGGTACCAGCATGTCCAGAAGGGGAACCAGAGGCCCCATGGTCCCTAAATTGGCTAGGGACCCCAGCCGGGGCATCATGCTTTCTCCTGCTAGGGGTACCATGATATCTGCCATGCTGCCTACTCCACCCATCACTCCCACGATGCCGCCGACGCTGGCTGGTGGACAAGGTGGTGGAACGGGCGGCGCCAGCCCGCGAAGTTGGGCCATTAGAGGGTTCATCATTCTCATCACGCCCACATTGATACCGACACTGCCGCCCGCGCCCATATTCCCACCTGCCACACTCCCGCCCTCCGTCTTGGAGAACTTACAAGGCAATGTGTTGCAGTGATCATGAGCGGGTCGCTTGAGGGTGGGAATAGGCACCGCTGTCTTAGTGGGTGGTGTGGGCGGGGTGTGGGCGGTAGGTGGGGTGTGGGCGGCGGTCGGGGGTCCTATGTAGGACTGCCAGGGTCGGAAAATAGGTGGAGGGGAGGGGTGGGGGGTGGGGCTAGTCATGTCTCACGCCCACACTTACACTCTCATCACCAGGTCACACAGGTCACTCTTGAAGTAGTACCAACCAGGTCACTTGAAGTAGTACCAACCAGGTCACTCTTGAGGCACCAACCAGGTCACTTGAAGTAGTACCAACCAGGTCACTTGAAGTAGTACCAATCAGGTCACTCTTGAAGTAGTACCAACCAGGTCACTCTTGAAGTAGTACCAACCAGGTCACTCTTGAAGTAGTACCAACCAGGTCACTCTTGAGGTACCAACCAGGCCACTCTTAAAATAGTACCAACCAGGCCACTTGAAGCAGTACCAACCAGGTCACTCTTGAGGCACCAACCAGGTCACTTGAAGCAGTACCAACCAGGTCACTCTTGAAGTAGTACCAACCAGGTCACTCTTGAAGTAGTACCAACCAGGTCACTCTTGAAGTAGTACCAACCAGGTCACTTGAAGTAGTACCAAACAGGTCACTGTTGATATAGTACCAACCAGGTCACTCTTGAAGTAGTACCAACCAGGTCACTTGAAGTAGTACCAAACAGGTCACTGTTGATATAGTACCAACCAGGTCACTCTTGAAGTAGTATTAACCAGGTCACTTGAAGTAGTACCAACTAGGTCACTCTTGAGGTACCAACCAGGTCACTCTTGAAGTAGTACCAACCAGGTCACTTGAAGTAGCACCAACCAGGTCACTTGAAGTAGTACCAACCAGGTCACTTGAAGTAGTACCAACCAGGTCACTTGAGAAAGTGCCAGCCAGGACACTGTTGAAATAGTACCAACCAAGTCACAAAATATCTCACCGTTGAGGTCACATTAGATGAGTAGTACCAACCAGGTCACTTGAAGTAGCACCAACCAGGTCACTTGAAGTAGTACCAGCCAGGTCACTGTTGAAATAGTACCAACCAAGTCACAAAATATCTCACCGTTGAGGTCACATTAGATGACTGATGGAGGTCACAGACAATCCTAGAGGTGAGAGAGGGGTAGTAAGACAGACTTCTGGAGGTGTGACCAGGATGACCTCTGGGAGGTGTTGCTTACAGAGGTGTGACCAGGATGACCTCTGGGAGGTGTTGCTTACAGAGGTGTGACCAGGATGACCTCTGAGAGGTGTGGCTTACAGAGGTGTGACCAGGATGACCTCTGGGGAGTGACTGAAGCATAGACCACCGCTCGCCTGCCTTATATAGCCTTCCCCGACCCTCCCATCCCTTCCCCCTCCTTCCTGCCATCTCTACTGTTCCATCTCTTTACTTTCTCCTCTACCTTGCCTCCTCCTATCTTTCCTCCCTCTATCTTATCCCCTTCTACCTTGTCTCCTTCTACCTTGCCCCCTTCTACCTTGTCTCCTTCTACCTTGCCCCCTTCTACCTTGCTTCTTCCCCCATCTGACTCTCCATCTTTTCTGTGCCTCTGTTTGTTGTGATGTGTGAAGCTGCTCTTGTATTTTCCTCTCTCCCTCCCTTATGGAGATCCCTCCCTTATGGAGATCCCTTCCTTATGGAGATCCCTCCCTTATGGAGATCCCTCCCTTATGGAGATCCCTCCCTTATGGAGATCCCTCCCTTATGGAGATCCCTCCCTTATGGAGATCCTCCCTCACTTTTAATGGTTGAATCTCCCTCCTCTTACAGTGAAGTTCCCTCTCCCTCCCTCCCTCTCTGTTATGGTTTACCTACCTGAAGGATGTTCTGGGGGTCAACGCCCCCGTGGTCAGGGCCATGACCAGGCCGCGGTCAAGGGCTTCTCCTCCTCAGTAGCTAAGCTACCTTTCCTCCACTCTGGAGGACCTTAGATCCACTTCCTCCACTCTGGAAGGCCCCCCAGGTCCCCTTCCTCCATCATGGAGGGCCCTAGATCCCCCTTCCTCCGTCATGGAGAGCCCCAGATCCTCGTCCTCCTTCATGGAGGGCCCCAGGTCACCTTCCTCCACCATGGAGGACCCCTTCCTCTATTCTGGGGGCCCCAGGACCCCTTCCTCCATCATGGAGGGCCCCAGATTTGCGGGCAGCGGTGGAGTACCCTGACCGCCGTCATTGTGTTCCCTGGGCCGCAATTAGGCAT
>NC_091357.1:22348101-22350601 GCF_038502225.1 Cherax quadricarinatus
TATATGTGTGTGTGTATGTGTGTGTACACTCACCTATTTGTGGCTGCAGGGGTCGAGACTCAGGTCCTGGCCCCGCCTTTTCACTGATCGCTACTGGGTCCTCTCTCTCCCTGCTCCATGAGCTTTATCATACCTCGTCTTGAAACTATGTATGGTTCCTGCCTCCACTACATCGCTTGCCAAAGTATTCCTGACAACTCTATGACTGAAGAAATACTTCCGAACATAACTTTGACTCATCTGAGTCTTCAACTTCCAGTTGTGTCCTCTTGTTTCTGTGTCCCATCTCCTGAACATCCTGTCTCTGTCCACCTTATCCATTCCTCGCAGTATTTTATATGTCGTTATCATGTCTCCCCTGACCCTCCTGTCCTCCAGTGTCGTCATGCCGATTTCCCTTAACCTTTCTTCATAGGACATTCCCCTTAGCTCTGGAACTAACCTTGTCGCAAACCTTTGTACTTTCTCTAATTTCTTGACGTGCTTGATCAAGTGTGGTTTCCAAACAGGTGCTGCATACTCCAGTATGGGCCTGACGTACATGGTGTACAGTGTCTTGAACGATTCCTTACTAAGGTATCGGAATGCTATTCTCAGGTTTGCCAGGCGCCCATATGCTGCAGCAGTTATCTGGTTGATGTGTGCTTCAGGAGACATGCTCGGTGTTATACTCACCCCAAGATCTTTCTCCTTGAGTGAGGTTTGCAGTCTTTGGCCACCTAGACTATACTCTGTCCGCGGTCTTCTTTGCTCTTCTCCGATCTTCATGACTTTGCATTTGACGAGGTTTGTGTGTGTGTGTGTGTGTGTGTGTGTGTGTGTGTGTGTCTGTGTGTGTGTGTGTGTGTGTGTGTGTGTGTGTGTACTCACCTAATTGTGGTTGCAGGGGTCGAGACTCAGCTCCTGGCCCCGCCAGGATGTATAATGGATGTAGATACATGTAGTTGGGTAGTGAGAAGTGATTTAAAGTTAGCTTCAGTGGAAAGTAAATTAATTTGACTATTCAGAAGACAATGTGAATGTTGAACAGCGGTGGTCGTGCGTGTGGCAGCGGGTGATAGGTTTGTGTTGGTCGAGGAGGTTATCGTACCGTGCCCGGTAGTGTATTGAGGCAGTGCTCAGTGTTGCCACCTTTAAAACTCTCTCTCTCTCTCTCTCTCTCTCTCTCTCTCTCTCTCTCTCTCTCTCTCTCTCTCTCTCTCTCTCTCTCTCTCTCTCTCTCTCGCTCTCTCTCTCATTCACTCTCTCCCACTCAGTGAGCATGACAGAAGAGGAGGGATACCTTGATTCTCTCCACTTCAGAGAACATTGTGAGTGGCCAGTCACCAGTTATTGACGGTGGGGCCACTCAGAGAGCATCATTCTCGCCATTTGACAGTCATGGGCCACTCAGAAAGTATAACTAGCATTTTGAGCCACTTAAAAAGCATAACTCCCTCTATATAACAGTAGTAATCCACTCAGATATCATAACTCGCAATTTGACCGTTTTGAGCCCCTGAGAGAGCATAAATTCTGCCATATGACAGCAGTGAACACTAACACAGCATCAATCCTTTATTAAGACAGTTATACTCTGTCTGAGAGAATAACTCCGCCAGAGTAACTCACTCAGAGAAGAAAACAACACACTCAGACAACATGTGTTCCGGGATTGAGCGTAATGTTTTGAACCAGGGAGTGAGCGTAATGTCTTCCCGGGAGTGAGCATAATATCTACCCGGGAAGTGAGCATAATGTTTACTAAGGAGTGAGGATAATGTCTACCCAGGAGTGAGCGTAATGTCTTCCCGGGAGTGAGCATAATATCTACCCGGGAAGTGAGCATAATGTTTATTAAGGAGTGAGGATAATGTCTACCCAGGAGTGAGCGTAATGTCTAACTTGAATTATTATTATACAGTAGCAGAATAATAATAATAATAATAATAATAATAATAATAATAATAATAATAATAATAATAATAATAATAATAATAATAATAATAATAATAATAACAATAATAATAATAATAACAGTAATAATAATAATAATTCGTTCAGTTAGGCAGTGTTACTCGGATATTAAATGAAAAATTAAATTGTGAGAGATGATCACATGAACAGTGAACAACACTGACAACACTGTTGAACAACACTGACAACACTGTTGAACAACACTGACAACACTGTTGAACAACACTGACAACACTGTTGAACAACACTGACAACACTGTTGAACAACACTGACAACACTGTTGAACAACACTGACAACACTGTTGAACAACACTGACAACACTGTTGAACAACACTGACAACACTGTTGAACAACACTGACAACACTGTTGAACAACACTGACAACATTGTTGAACAACACTGACAACACTGTTGAACAACACTGACAACACTGTTGAACAACACTGACAACACTGTTGAACAACACTGACAACACTGTTGAACAACACTGACAACATTGTTGAACAACACTGACAACACTGTTGAACAACACTGACAACATT
>NC_091357.1:22358101-22363101 GCF_038502225.1 Cherax quadricarinatus
GAGAGAGACAGAGAGAGAGAGAGAGAGAGAGAGAGAGATAGTGTGTCACCTGCCAGTTGGTTCCTCAGGCATGTGTGTACACACCTATATATAGTTGTAGGAGTCAAATTATAGCTCCTGACCCTGCCTCTCTCCTCGCCCCCTTGCTAGATTTACTGCCCTAAGCCTGGTGGACACTATCATGCCTTATCTTAAAGCTGTGTGTGTAGTCTGCCTCAACCACTTGTTCCACAAGATCACTAAACTTACTGACCTCTCTGAAACTGAAGAAATACTTCCTAGCATCCCTGTGACTGATCTTAGTCTTAGAGATTAACATGTGCCCCACAGTACCTGTTTCTCACCTCTCAAACAACCTATCTCTGTCTTTCCTATCAATTCCCATGAGTATTATGTTGTTATCATGCCTCTCCTGGTTCTTTAATTGATCAATATCTATAGAGATTCCTGTCTGTTGATCTAACAAGTTCCCTTCCTTCCTTCCTTCCCTTTCTCCCTTCCTTCCTTCCTTCCCTTCCTCCCTTCCTTCCCTTCCTCCCTTCCTTTTTTCCTCTCTTCCTTCCTTCTTTCCTCCCTTCCTTCCTTCCTTCTTTCCTCTCTTCCATTCTTCCTGCTTCATGCTGCTTGTTATGGTAACCTCTTTAATATAAGCACTAGAGTAGTTGGTATCTTCCGTGGTAGTGATTCCAGAACCACGCTAGTGGTGTTAACACTGTACTGGTAGTTCACCACACTAGTGGTGTTAACACTGTACTGGTAGTTCACTACACTAGTGGTGTTAACACTGTACTGGTAGTTCACTACACTAGTGGTGTTAACACTGTACTGGTAGTTCACTACACTAGTGGTGTTAACACTGTACTGGTAGTTCACTACACTAGTGGTGTTAACACTGTCACTACCAGCAGTTCACTACACTTACAGTGGTTTTCTTCACTATAAAGTTCTCAATAAAGCCACAAGCTGCCTGGTTCCTTCAATGTGAAGCTCTCAATAGCTCTCATCGTCTCTGACGTCATAAGTGTAAACAAAGAAGGCAACGCGGTGCATTGTGGGAGACTGACGTCATCAATGTAAACAAAGCAAGCAACACGGTGCATTGTGGGAGACTGACGTCATCAATGTAAACAAAGAAGGCAACGCGGTGCATTGTGGGAGACTGACGTCATCAATGTAAACAAAGCAGGCAACACGGTGCATTGTGGGAGACTGACGTCATCAATGTAAACAAAGCAGGCAACACGGTGCATTGTGGGAGACTGACGTCATCAATGTAAACAAAGCAAGCAACACGGTGCATTGTGGGAGACTGACGTCATCAATGTAAACAAAGCAGGCAACACGGTGCATTGTGGGAGACTGACGTCATCAATGTAAACAAAGCAGGCAACACGGTGCATTGTGGGAGAGTGATGTCATCAATGTAAACAAAGAAGGTAGTGCGGTGCATTGTGGGAGACTGATGTGATATGAGGTTTACATGTGACGTCACCGCCCTGCATGGCACATGACACTCTACCAACTTCCTTCACTCTTATTTATTCTTGTACGTGAAGGAAGAAGGTCTTAGACTGGTGACAGCTCAACTGGTGTGAATGTTGACTGTTTATTAAACAGGATAATAAGAGGCTGCCACTCTATTACTTTACCTCACTGATTGAGACACAAATGTCACTTTGATTCCTCTATTGTCTAACGGATATAGTTAATAATACAAGGTAAACACGGCGTAATAGAGGTGACGAGTGAGTGAGGTGAATGTGAATGTCAGGTCACAATATCAGAGTAGTAATATATATATATATATATATATATATATATATATATATATATATATATATATATATATATATATATCAGCCCAAAATACGAATTTCAGTTATTTTTGTAAAATTTCAATAAGTTCCGGAAAGCTGCTGACGACCTAATTTTTCCAGCAGAGTTGATATTTGGGACTGTGTGGCTGACTGTGTGGCTGACTGGCTGACTGGCTGACTGGCTGACTGTATGGCTGATTGTCTGGTTGACTGCCGGACTCTCTGACTGACTGTGTGGCTGACTGACTGGCTGACTGTGTGGATGACTGTATGGCTGATTGTCTGGCTGACCCTCTGGCTGACTGGCTGATTGGCTGACTGGCTGACTGTATGGCTGAATGTCTGGCTGGCTGGCTGACTGTCTGGCTGACTGCGTGGCTAACTGTGTGGCTGACTGTATGACTGACTGTCTGGCTGAGTGACTGACTGTCTGGCTGACTGTGTGGATGACTGGCTGACTGTATGGCTGATTGTCTGACTGACTGGTTGACTGTCTGGCTGGTTGGATTTTTGGCTGACTGTCTGGCTGACTGTATGATTGAGTGTCTGGCTGACTTTGTGGCTGACAGTCTGGCTGGCTGTGTGGCTGACAGTCTGGCTGACTGTCACTGAGGATGACTCCTACCCGTCCTCCTACACTCAGATATAATACAATATAATACAATATAATACAACGACCTTATCAAGGCGCAGAGCAAACTATTTTACACCTTCTGCTAGGACATATTAAGACCACCTCAATAGAGATTTTTCTGAATTTTTGTAAGCTATCCTAGTCCTTGTAACCTTCGATATAAAGGCTATATTCCCATGACGGTTTTCCCTCTAGATGAGTAAAGGCTGGAGTGTCTATATACCAGTACAGTGTTATGTAGTGTTACACTGACACTACAGTGTTATACTGACACTACAGTGTTATACTGACACTACAGTGTTATACTGACACTACACTGTTATACTGACACTACACTGTTATACTGACACTACAGTGTTATACTGACACTACACTGTTATACTGACACTACAGTGTTATAATGACACTACAGTGTTATACTGACACTACAGTGTTATAATGACACTACAGTGTTATACTGACACTACAGTGTTATACTGACACTACACTGTTATACTGACACTACAGTGTTATACTGACACTACAGTGTTATACTGACACTACAGTGTTATACTGACACTACACTGTTATAATGACACTACAGTGTTATACTGACACTACAGTGTTATAATGACACTACAGTGTTATACTGACACTACAGTGTTATACTGACACTACACTGTTATACTGACACTACAGTGTTATACTGACACTACACTGTTATAATGACACTACAGTGTTATACTGACACTGGTAGTGTTATACTGACACTGGCAGTGTTATACTGACACTGGTAGTGTTATACTGACACTGGTAGTGTTATACTGACACTGGTAGTGTTATACTGACACTGGTAGTGTTATACTGACACTGGTAGTGTTATACTGACACTGACAGTGTTATACTGACACTACAGTGTTATAATGACACTACAGTGTTATACTGACACTACAGTGTTATACTGACACTAGAGTGTTATACTGACACTACAGTGTTATACTGACACTACACTGTTATAATGACACTACAGTGTTATACTGACACTACAGTGTTATACTGACACTAGAGTGTTATACTGACACTACAGTGTTATACTGACACTACACTGTTATAATGACACTACAGTGTTATACTGACACTACAGTGTTATACTGACACTACACTGTTATACTGACACTACAGTGTTATAATGACACTACAGTGTTATACTGACACTACAGTGTTATACTGACACTAGAGTGTTATACTGACACTACAGTGTTATACTGACACTACACTGTTATACTGACACTACAGTGTTATAATGACACTACAGTGTTATACTGACACTACAGTGTTATACTGACACTACAGTGTTATACTGACACTACACTGTTATACTGACACTACAGTGTTATAATGACACTACAGTGTTATACTGACACTACAGTGTTATACTGACACTACACTGTTATACTGACACTACAGTGTTATAATGACACTACAGTGTTATACTGACACTACAGTGTTATACTGACACTACAGTGTTATACTGACACTACAGTGTTATACTGACACTACACTGTTATAATGACACTACAGTGTTATACTGACACTACAGTCTTATGTAGTGTTATACTGACACTACAGTGTTATACTGACACTACAGTGTTATACTGACACTACAGTGTTATACTGACACTACAGTGTTATACTGACACTACACTGTTATACTGACACTACAGTGTTATAATGACACTACAGTGTTATACTGACACTACAGTGTTATACTGACACTAGAGTGTTATACTGACACTACAGTGTTATACTGACACTACACTGTTATAATGACACTACAGTGTTATACTGACACTACACTGTTATAATGACACTACAGTGTTATACTGACACTACAGTGTTATACTGACACTACACTGTTATACTGACACTACAGTGTTATACTGACACTACAGTGTTATACTGACACTACAGTGTTATACTGACACTACACTGTTATACTGATACTACAGTTTTATGACACTACAGTGTTATACTGACACTACAGTGTTACACTGACACTACAGTGTTATACTGACACTACAGTGTTATACTGACACTACACTGTTATACTGACACTACAGTGTTATACTGACACTACAGTGTTATACTGACACTACAGTGTTATACTGACACTACAGTGTTATACTGACACTACAGTGTTATACTGACACTACAGTGTTATACTGACACTACAGTGTTATACTGACACTGACAGTGTTATACTGACACTGGCAGTGTTATACTGACACTGACAGTGTTATACTGACACTGGTAGTGTTATACTGACACTGACAGTGTTATACTGACACTGGCAGTGTTATACTGACACTGGCAGTGTTATACTGACACTGGTAGTGTTATACTGACACTGACAGTGTTATACTGACACTACAGTGTTATACTGACACTACAGTGTTATACTGACACTACAGTGTTACACTGACACTACAGTGTTACACTGACACTACAGTGTTACACTGACACTACAGTGTTACACTGACACTACAGTGTTACACTGACACTACAGTGTT
>NC_091357.1:22368101-22433101 GCF_038502225.1 Cherax quadricarinatus
CCAGGTTTAACTTAGTGTTGAATCATGACGGTAAAGCTATGTTAGTGGGTCATATTATCATAATTAATAATAACTATCAGAATAATTAATCTTAAATGTTCATGCAGTCCTCCTGACTCAACCAGGTTACCTCAGAGGATTTACCACAACCAGGTTACCTCAGAGGATTTACCACAACCAGGTTACCTCAGTGGATTTACCATAACCAGATTACCTCAGTGGATTTACCATAACCAGATTACCTCAGTGGATTTACCATAACCAGATTACCTCAGTGGATTTACCACAACCAGATTACCTCAGTGGATTTACCATAACCAGATTACCTCAGTGGATTTACCATAACCAGATTACCTCAGTGGATTTACCACAACCAGATTACCTCAGTGGATTTACCACAACCAGATTACCTCAGTGGATTTACCACAACCAGATTACCTCAGTGGATTTACCACAACCAGATTACCTCAGTGGATTTCCCACAACCAGATTACCTCAGTGGATTTACCACAACCAGATTACCTCAGTGAATTTACCACAACCAGATTGCCTCAGTGAATTTACCACAACCAGATTACCTCAGTGGATTTACCACATAGACTTTTACCCTTCATACACAACTAACCCGCACGTTTCGGTCCAGGTTGGACCTTATAAAAGTAAGAGTGAAGAGAGTGGTTGACAAGGGAGAGGAACAAGAATAACAGGGAGACTAGTACTGTACATCACTGAGTACTGACACCAAGGTAACAATGTGTGTTGATACCAAGTGTCAGAGTGCCCACACATGATACAAAGGTAACAGTGTGTGTTGATACCAGGTGTCAGAGTGCCCACACGTGATACAAAGGTAACAATGTGTGTCAGAGTGTCTACACATGACACCAAGGTAACAGTGTGTTGATACCAGGTGTCAGAGTGCCCACACATAATACAAAGGTAACAGTGTGTGTTGATACCAGGTGTCAGAGTGTCTACACATGACACCAAGATAACAGTGTGTTGATACCAGGTGTCAGAGTGCCTGCACATGATACAAAGGTAACAGTGTGTGTTGATGCCAGGTGTCAGTGTCTACACATGACACCAAGGTAACAGTGTGTTGATACCAGGTGTCAGTGTCTACACATGACACCAAGGTAACAGTGTGTTGATGCCAGGTGTCAGTGTCTACACATGACACCAAGGTAGCAGTGTGTTGATACCAGGTGTCAGAGTGTCTACACATGACACCAAGGTAACAGTGTGTTGATACCAGGTGTCAGAGTGTCTACACATGACACCAAGGTAACAGTGTGTTGATACCAGGTGTCAGAGTGCCCACACATGATACAAAGGTAACAGTGTGTGTTGATGCCAGGTGTCAGTGTCTACACATGACACCAAGGTAACAGTGTGTTGATACCAGGTGTCAGAGTACCCATACATGATACAAAGGTAACAGTGTGTGTTGATACCAGGTGTCAGAGTGTCTACACATGATACCAAGGTAACAATGTGTGTTGATACCAAGTGTCAGAGTGCCCACACATGATACCAAGGTAAGAGTGTATGTTGATACCAGGTGTTATTATTATTATTATTATTATTATTATTATTATTATTATTATTATTATTATTATTATTATTATTATTATTATTATACTATTGCTAAATATTTTCTTCCCAAGAGTTAGTTAATGTGCATTTAACTGTATAAGACATATATAAATATCCCACCTGCTATATTAGGCAGACTACTGCTTTATTCTGACAAATTAACCTATAATAATTCTGACAGATTAACTTATAATAATTCTGACAAATTAACCTATAATAATTGTGACATATTAACCTATAATAATTTTGACAAATTACTCTACAATAATTCTGACAAATTTATGGTTAATAATTTTGACAAATTAACCTATAATAATTCCGTAATTAAAAAAATAATAATTTGTTTACAACTTGGAGTGACGTCACGGCGTCACCAGCAGTCAAGATGGCTGCCAGGGGGATGTGTGCCGTCGTACCTTCCTGATATTTAATGGCGATATCGCAGTTCGTAAGTGTTTTACGGTGTTCATTATACGATAACATAGCTCCTGGAGGACTGTTGGTCATGTTGGTGAGGTGGGGGAGTGTGTGGAGGGTAAGAGAGAGGGGAAATAAGAGTGTTTACCAGCGGGTTGGGTGTTGATCCTGGCTACCTGTGGTCACTGGACCTCTCAAGGGAGGTTTATTGGTGCTGGTGAGGGGCTCTTGATCTAGAGAATTGGATCTGTGCTCCGATTCCCTGAATTGAGCCTGAATACCTTCCATCCTCCCCACCTGCGCTGTATAATCCTGCGGGTTGAGCGCTCCCCCATGATTATGATAATGTCACTGGTACTGGCCAGTTTTCTTATCTATTTTAACCCTTATGTAATAATATAGGTGGTTATATTAAGCAGTGTATAATATACGTAGTTATATTAACCCTTATGTTATATTAACCGACATATAATAATATAGGTTATATTAAGCAACATATAATAATGTACATAGTTATGTTAACCCACATATAATAACATATTAAGCAACATATAATAATATAGGTAAGTTACCTGGAGGAGGTGGTAGGATGACTACAGCAACTCCTGCAGGAGGTGGGTGGTGTTTGAGGGCGGTGTGGGCGGCTCTCCATGCCACTCCAGCCTCCACACAGCGTGGGCGGCCTCCTCGGTCGGTCTCCAGCAGCCATGGTAGGAGCTGAGCCTCCACCCTCACCTGGGAGGCCAAGTGAGCCTCCTCTGCCTCGGCCTCCACCTCCTTGGAGGCCGGAGACGGTAGTACCTCCAGTGTGTACTCCATCTTCCCCCGCCCACGTCTCCACCCACGTCCGCCGCCCATGCTCACCCCTGGCTTGCTGGTAGGCGTGGTGGGTGTGTTTATGGCGTTTGTGGACGGGGTGGGGGTGTTTTGGGCGTGTGTGGGCAGGGTGTGGGTGGTGTGGTGGGCTGGCACGGGCGTGGGACCCACGTGAGCGGCCAGGAACAACAGCAGCAGCAGCGTGGCACCCGCCCGCCCACTGCCGCCGCCCATACTAGTGGGTGGGCGTGTTGTGGGTGATGTGTGGGTAGCTCTTGAAGGTGGGGTGGGCGGTCCCGGGGTGAGGGGGGCGTGGGACCACGCCTCCCACACCCCTGGGGGACATGGTCACTCCCCTCAAGGACCACCTGTCAAGGACCACCTCAAGGACCACCTCTCAAGGACCACCTCTCAAGGACCACCTCTCAAGAACCACCTCAAGGACCGCCTCAAGGACCACCTTAAAGACCACTTCAAGGACCACCTATCAATGACCGCCTGTCAAGGACCACCTCTCAGGGATCACCTCAAGGACCACCTCTCAATGACCACCTCTCAAGGACCACCTCTCAATGACCACCTCTCAAGGACCACCTCTCAGGAACCACCTCAAGGGCCACCTCTCAAGGACCACTTGTCAAGGACCGCCTCTCAAGGACCACCTCAATTACCACCTTTCAAGGACCAATTGTCAAGGACCATCTCTCAATGACCACTTCTCAAGGACCACCTCTCAGTGCTAGGGGCCACTACCTCTTGAGTACCTGGAGGTCCAAGCACTATCACCAAGTACAGGTGATTGTGTTAAAGTCAAGACTACAAAGATGACTGTCAAGGCTCAAGGCTGTCAGCTGTCAAACTGTGTCATTGACTGGAGCTGTCAGACTGACTGTGTCATTGACTGTAGCTCTCAAGCGATTTTTTTTTAAAGAACTGTTGTCGTCAGTTAAAACTGTCAAGAGGTAATGTTGACAGTCGTCGAAACTGTCAGCAAGTTACATTGAGTGTATACACCAGTCAGGAGACATCATACACCAGCCAGGAGACATACCATACACCAGTCAGGAGACACATCACACATCAGTCAGGAGACACATCATACACCAGTCAGAAGATGTTGATCATACAGCAGTCAGTAGACACAGTCAGGGAGACACTCAGATCATACACCAGTCAGGAGACATCATACACCAGCCAGGAGACATATCATACACCAGTCAGGAGACACATCATACACCAGTCAGGAGACACATCATACACCAATCAGGAGACACATCACACATCAGTCAGGAGACACATCATACACCAGTCAGAAGATGCTGATCATACACCAGTCAGTAGACACAGTCAGGGAGACACTCAGATCATACACCAGTCAGCAGACACAGATTATACAACAGTTAGGAGACACTCAGATTATACAGCAATCAGTAGACAAGTAGACACATAGATCATACAGGAGTCAGTAGACACACAGATCATGCACCAGTCAGTAGACTAACAGATCATACACCAGTCAGTAGACTCACAGATCATACAGTAGTCAGTAGAAGTAACAGGTGGTTATTGTGATAAGACCAGTCACTAGAGAGCTTCACTCTACAATCCTCTTGCTCATCTGCCTCTATATGTGTGTCGAGCTCTAACTGAGCTCTATGTGTCGCTGCAGCACACCAGACTAGAATTGCAAAGCTCTACAGGTGACTGAAGCACACTAGATGGTGCTCACAGAGCTTCACAGGTCACTAAAGCACACTAGCTGGTGCTCACAGAGCTTCACAGGTCACTAAAGCACACTAGCTGGTGCTCACAGAGCTCCACAGGTCACTGAAGCACACTAGCTGGTGCTCACAGAGCTTCACAGGCCACTAAAGCACACTAGGTGGTGCTCACAGAGCTTCACAGGTCACTGAAGCACACTAGACTGCTTACAGAGCTTCACAGGTCACTGAAGCACACTAAATGGTGCTCACAGGGCTCCACAGGTCACTGAAGCACTAGATGTGCTCACAGAGCTCCACAGGTCACTGAAGCACTAGATGTGCTCACAGAGCTCCACAGGTCACTGAAGCACTAGATGTGCTCACAGAGCTCCACAGGTCACTGAAGCACTAGATGTGCTCACAGAGCTCCACAGGTCACTGAAGCACTAGATGTGCTCACAGAGCTCCACAGGTCACTGAAGCACTAGATGATGCTCACAGAGCTCCACAGGTCACTGAAGCACTAGATGTGCTCACAGAGCTCCACAGGTCACTGAAGCACTAGATGTGCTCACAGAGCTCCACAGGTCACTGAAGCACTAGATGTGCTCACAGAGCTCCACAGGTCACTGAAGCACTAGATGATGCTCACAGAGCTCCACAGGTCACTGAAGCACTAGATGATGCTCACAGAGCTCCACAGGTCACTGAAGCACTAGATGTGCTCACAGAGCTCCACAGGTCACTGAAGCACACTAGCTGGTGCTCACAGAGCTCCATGGGTCACTGAAGCACACTAGCTGGTGCTCACAGAGCTCCACAGGTCACTGAAGCACACTAGCTGGTGCTCACAGAGCTCCACAGGTCACTGAAGCACACTAGCTGGTGCTCACAGAGCTCCACAGGTCACTGAAGCACACTAGCTGGTGCTCACAGAGCTCCACAGGTCACTGAAGCACACTAGCTGGTGCTCACAGAGCTCCACAGGTCACTGAAGCACACTAGCTGGTGCTCACAGAGCTCCACAGGTCACTGAAGCACACTAGCTGGTGCTCACAGAGCTCCACAGGTCACTGAAGCACACTAGCTGGTGCTCACAGAGCTCCACAGGTCACTGAAGCACACTAGCTGGTGCTCACAGAGCTCCACAGGTCACTGAAGCACACTAGCTGGTGCTCACAGAGCTCCACAGGTCACTGAAGCACACTAGCTGGTGCTCACAGAGCTCCACAGGTCACTGAAGCACACTAGCTGGTGCTCATAGAGCTCCACAGGTCACTGAAGCAGACTTGTCTCTCTGCTGCCTCCAGGCAGATCACTGCAGTAAGTTAAATGTCACTTTTTTCACTGCATAACTTTTTGTAGTCACTTCAGTCACCGTGGCACTGTCCTTATGTTAGATTCACCGTGGCACTGTCCGCATGTTAGAATCACCGTGGCACTGTCCTCATGATAGATTCACCGTGGCACTGTCCGCATGTTAGAATCACCGTGGCGCTGTCCGCATGTTAGAATCGCTGGCACTGTCCTCATGTTGATAGAATCACCGTGGCACTGTCCGCATGTTAGAATCACCATGGCACTGTCCGCATGTTAGAATCGCTGGCACTGTCCTCATGTTGCTAGATTCACCGTGGCACTGTCGGCATGTTAAATTCACCATGGCATTATCATGTTGCTGCATTCAATGTGGCACTGTCTGCATGTTGCTATATTCACAGTAGCAGTGCCGAACATTGTCACTGTTCACATATCTTGGCGTCACTGTTGGAAGATAAAATGAAATTATTTCAGAGTATCACCATCATGTTGTAATATATCACCATCATGTTGTAATATATCACCATCATGTTGTAATATATCACCATCATGTTGTAATATATCACCATCATGTTGTAATATATCACCATCATGTTGTAATATATCACCATCATGTTGTAATATATCACCATCATGTTGTAATATATCACCATCATGTTGTAATATATCACCATCATGTTGTAATATATCACCATGTTGTAATATATCACCATCATGTTGTAATATATCACCATCATGTTGTAATATATCACCATCATGTTGTAATATATCACCATGTTGTAATATATCACCATCATGTTGTAATGTATCACCATGTTGTAATATATCACCATCATGTTGTAATATATCACCATCATGTTGTAATATATCACCATCATGTTGTAATATATCACCATCATGTTGTAATATATCACCATGTTGTAATATATCACCATCATGTTGTAATGTATCACCATGTTGTAATATATCACCATCATGTTGTAATATATCACCATCATGTTGTAATATATCACCATCATGTTGTAATATATCACCATCATGTTGTAATATATCACCATGTTGTAATATATCACCATGTTGTAATATATCACCATCATGTTGTAATATATCACCATCATGTTGTAATATATCACCATGTTGTAATATATCACCATCATGTTGTAATATATCACTATCATGTTGTAATATATCACCATCATGTTGTAATATATCACCATCATGTTGTAATATATCACCATCATGTTGTAATATATCACCATCATGTTGTAATATATCACCATCATGTTGTAATATATCACCATCATGTTGTAATATATCACCATCATGTTGTAATATATCACCATCATGATGTAATATATCACCATCATGTTGTAATATATCACCATCATGATGTAATATATCACCATCATGTTGTAATATATCACCATCATGTTGTAATATATCACCATCATGTTGTAATATATCACCATCATGATGTAATATATCACCATCATGTTGTAATATATCACCATCATGTTGTAATATATCACCATCATGTTGTAATATATCACCATCATGTTGTAATATATCACCATCATGATGTAATATATCACCATCATGTTGTAATATATCACCATCATCATGTTGTAATATATCACCATCATGTTGTAATATATCACCATCATGATGTAATATATCACCATCATGTTGTAATATATCACCATCATGTTGTAATATATCACCATCATGTTGTAATATATCACCATCATGTTGTAATATATCACCATCATGTTGTAATATATCACCATCATGTTGTAATATATCACCATCATGATGTAATATATCACCATTATGTTGTAATATATCACCATCATGATGTAATATATCACTATCATGTTGTAATATATCACCATCATGATGTAATATATCACCATCATGATGTAATATATCACCATCATGTTGTAATATATCACCATCATGATGTAATATATCACTATCATGTTGTAATATATCACCATCATGATGTAATATATCACCATCATGTTGTAATATATCACCATCATGTTGTAATATATCACCATCATGATGTAATATATCACCATCATCTTGTAATATATCACCATCATCATGTAATATATCACCATCATCTTGTAATATATCACCATCATGTTGTAATATATCACCATCATCTTGTAATATATCACCATCATCTTGTAATATATCACCATCATCATGTAATATATCACCATCATGTTGTAATATATCACCATCATGTTGTAATATATCACCATCATGTTGTAATATATCACCATCATGTTGTAATATATCACCATCATGTTGTAATATATCACCATCATGATGTAATATATCACCATCATCTTGTAATATATCACCATCATCATGTAATATATCACATTCATGTTGTAATATATCACCATCATGTTGTAATATATCACCATCATGTTGTAATATATCACCATCATGTTGTAATATATCACCATCATGCTGTAATATATCACCATCATGTTGTAATATATCACCATCATGTTGTAATATATCACCATCATGATGTAATATATCACCATCATGTTGTAATATATCACCATCATGTTGTAATATATCACCATCATGTTGTAATATATCACCATCATGTTGTAATATATCACCATCATGTTGTAATATATCACCATCATGTTGTAATATATCACCATCATGATGTAATATATCACCATCATGTTGTAATATATCACCATCATGTTGTAATATATCACCATCATGATGTAATATATCACCATCATGTTGTAATATATCACCATCATGTTGTAATATATCACCATCATCTTGTAATATATCACCATCATGATGTAATATATCACCATCATCTTGTAATATATCACCATCATGATGTAATATATCACCATCATGTTGTAATATATCACCATCATGATGTAATATATCACCATCATGTTGTAATATATCACAATCATGTAATATATCACCATCATGTTGTAATATATCACCATCATGTTGTAATATATCACCATCATGATGTAATATATCACCATCATGTTGTAATATATCACCATCATCTTGTAATATATCACCATCATGTTGTAATATATCACCATCATGATGTAATATATCACCATCATGTTGTAATATATCACCATCATGATGTAATATATCACCATCATGTTGTAATATATCACCATCATGATGTAATATATCACCATCATGTTGTAATATATCACAATCATGTAATATATCACCATCATGTTGTAATATATCACCATCATGTTGTAATATATCACCATCATGATGTAATATATCACCATCATGTTGTAATATATCACCATCATCTTGTAATATATCACCATCATGTTGTAATATATCACCATCATGTTGTAATATATCACCATCATGTAATATATCACCATCATGTTGTAATATATCACCATCATGTTGTAATATATCACCATCATGTTGTAATATATCACCATCATGTTGTAATATATCACCATCATGTTGTAATATATCACCATCATGTAATATATCACCATCATGTTGTAATATATCACCATCATGATGTAATATATCACCATCATGTTGTAATATATCACCATCATGTAATATATCACCATCATGTTGTAATATATCACCATCGTGTTGTAATATATCACCATCATGTAATATATCACCATCATGTTGTAATATATCACCATCATGATGTAATATATCACCATCATGTTGTAATATATCACCATCATGTAATATATCACCATCATGTTGTAATATATCACCATCATGTTGTAATATATCACCATCATGTAATATATCACCATCATGTTGTAATATATCACCATCATGTTGTAATATATCACCATCATGTAATATATCACCATCATGTTGTAATATATCACCATCATGTTGTAATATATCACCATCATGATGTAATATATCACCATCATGTTGTAATATATCACCATCATGTAATATATCACCATCATGTAATATATCACCATCATGTTGTAATATATCACCATCATGATGTAATATATCACCATCATGTTGTAATATATCACCATCGTGTTGTAATATATCTCAATCATGTAATATATCATCATCATGTTGTAATATATCACCATCATGTAATATATCACCATCATGTAATATATCACCATCATGTTGTAATATATCACCATCATGTTGTAATATATCACCATCGTGTTGTAATATATCACCATCATGTTGTAATATATCACCATCGTGTTGTAATATATCTCAATCATGTAATATATCACCATCATGTTGTAATATATCACCATCATGTTGTAATATATCACCATCATGTAATATATCACCATCATGTTGTAATATATCACCATCATGTTGTAATATATCACCATCATGTAATATATCACCATCATGTAATATATCACCATCATGTAATATATCACCATCATGATGTAATATATCACCATCATGTTGTAATATATTACAATCATGTAATATATCACCATCATGTTGTAATATATCACCATCATGTTGTAATATATCACCATCATGTTGTAATATATCACCATCATGTTGTAATATATCACCATCATGTTGTAATATATCACCATCATGTTGTAATATATCACCATCATGATGTAATATATCACCATTATGATGTAATATATCACTATCATGTTGTAATATATCACCATCATGTTGTAATATATCACCATCATGTTGTAATATATCACCATCATGTTGTAATATATCACCATCATGATGTAATATATCACCATCATGTTGTAATATATCACCATCATGATGTAATATATCACCATCATGTTGTAATATATCACCATCATGTTGTAATATATCACCATCATGTTGTAATATATCACCATCATGTTGTAATATATCACCATCATGATGTAATATATCACCATCATGTTGTAATATATCACCATCATGATGTAATATATCACCATCATGTTGTAATATATCACCATCATGATGTAATATATCACCATCATGTTGTAATATATCACCATCATGTAATATATCACCATCATGTTGTAATATATCACCATCATGTTGTAATATATCACCATCATGTTGTAATATATCACCATCATGATGTAATATATCACCATCATGTTGTAATATATCACCATCATGATGTAATATATCACCATCATGTTGTAATATATCACCATCATGTAATATATCACCATCATGTTGTAATATATCACCATCATGTTGTAATATATCACCATCATGTTGTAATATATCACCATCATGTAATATATCACCATCATGATGTAATATATCACCATCATGATGTAATATATCACCATCATGATGTAATATATCACTATCATGTTGTAATATATCACCATCATGTTGTAATATATCACCATCATGATGTAATATATCACCATCATGTTGTAATATATCACCATCATGATGTAATATATCACCATCATGTTGTAATATATCACCATCATGTAATATATCACCATCATGTTGTAATATATCACCATCATGTTGTAATATATCACCATCATGTAATATATCACCATCATGTTGTAATATATCACCATCATGTTGTAATATATCACTATCATGTTGTAATATATCACCATCATGTTGTAATATATCACCATCATGATGTAATATATCACCATCATGTTGTAATATATCACCATCATGATGTAATATATCACCATCATGTTGTAATATATCACCATCATGTAATATATCACCATCATGTTGTAATATATCACCATCATGTTGTAATATATCACCATCATGTAATATATCACCATCATGTTGTAATATATCACCATCATGTTGTAATATATCACCATCATGTTGTAATATATCACTATCATGTTGTAATATATCACCATCATGTTGTAATATATCACCATCATGATGTAATATATCACCATCATGTTGTAATATATCACCATCATGATGTAATATATCACCATCATGTTGTAATATATCACCATCATGTAATATATCACCATCATGTTGTAATATATCACCATCATGTTGTAATATATCACCATCATGATGTAATATATCACCATCATGATGTAATATATCACCATCATGTAATATATCACCATCATCTTGTAATATATCACCATCATGTTGTAATATATCACAATCATGTTGTAATATATCACCATCATGTTGTAATATATCACCATCATCTTGTAATATATCACCATCATGTTGTAATATATCACCATCATGTTGTAATATATCACCATCATGATGTAATATATCACCATCATCTTGTAATATATCACTATCATGTTGTAATATATCACCATCATGTTGTAATATATCACCATCATGTTGTAATATATCACCATCATGTTGTAATATATCACCATCATGTAATATATCACCATCATGTTGTAATATATCACCATCATCTTGTAATATATCACCATCATGTAATATATCACCATCATGTTGTAATATATCACCATCATGTAATATATCACCATCATGTTGTAATATATCACCATCATCTTGTAATATATCACCATCATGTTGTAATATATCACCATCATGTAATATATCACCATCATGTTGTAATATATCACCATCATGTTGTAATATATCACCATCATGTTGTAATATATCACCATCATGTTGTAATATATCACCATCATGTTGTAATATATCACCATCATGTAATATATCACCATCATGTTGTAATATATCACCATCATGTTGTAATATATCACCATCATGTAATATATCACCATCATGTTGTAATATATCACCATCATGTAATATATCACCATCATGTAATATATCACCATCATGTAATATATCACCATCATGTAATATATCACCATCATGTAATATATCACCATCATCTTGTAATATATCACCATCATGTAATATATCACCATCATGTAATATATCACCATCATGTAATATATCACCATCATGTAATATATCACCATCATGTAATATATCACCATCATGTTGTAATATATCACCATCATGTTGTAATATATCACCATCATGTTGTAATATATCACAATCATCTTGTAATATATCACCATCATGTAATATATCACCATCATGTAATATATCACCATCATGTAATATATCACCATCATGTAATATATCACCATCATGTAATATATCACCATCATGTAATATATCACCATCATGTAATATATCACCATCATGTAATATATCACCATCATGTAATATATCCCGACTGAGAAGACACATTTGCCTAGCTTAATTTTATATATTATAAAAGTGGGAAGTGAAAGAGAAACAGTGAAGTGAGAGAGAGTGAGAAAGAGGGAGTGAGAGAGAGAGAAAGAGAGAGTGTGTGAGAGTGAGAGAGAGAAAGAGAGAGAGTGAGAGAGAGAAAGAGAGAGAGTGAGAGAGAGAAAGAGAGAGTGTGTGAGAGTGAGAGAGAGAAAGAGAGAGAGTGAGAGAGAGAAAGAGAGAGTGTGTGAGAGTGAGAGAGAGAGAGAGAGAGTGTGTGAGAGTGAGAGAGAGAGAGAGTGAGAGAGAGAAAGAGAGAGAGTGAGAGAGAGAAAGAGAGAGTGTGTGAGAGTGAGAGAGAGAAAGAGAGAGTGTGTGAGAGTGAGAGAGAGAGAGAGAGTGAGAGAGAGAAAGAGAGAGAGTGAGAGAAAGAGAGAGTGTGTGAGAGTGAGAGAGAGAAAGAGAGAGTGTGTGAGAGTGAGAGAGAGAAAGAGAAAGTGTGTGAGAGTGAGAGAGAGAAAGAGAGAGTGTGTGAGAGTGAGAGAGGCCGACACTTTAGTTAAGCGTTTTCCATTTCATATTGGAAGAGTTTGTTTACAAATGTTTCAGACATTATTGATTAAAGTGAAGGAGAGGTTGCGTAGGGAGGGAGGGAGGGTGAGGGAGAGAGGCAGGGTGAGGGAGAGAGGCAGGGTGAGGGAGAGAGGCAGTGTGAGGGAGAGAGGCAGTGTGAGGGAGAGAGGCAGTGTGAGGGAGAGAGGCAGGGTGAGGGAGAGAGGTAGGGTGAGGGAGAGAGGCAGTGTGAGGGAGAGAGGTAGGGTGAGGGAGAGAGGCAGGGTGAGGGAGAGAGGCAGGGTGAGGGAGAGAGGCAGGGTGAGGGAGAGAGGCAGGGTGAGGGAGAGAGGCAGTGTGAGGGAGAGAGGCAGGGTGAGGGAGAGAGGCAGTGTGAGGGAGAGAGGCAGGGTGAGGGAGAGAGGTAGGGTGAGGGAGAGAGGCAGGGTGAGGGAGAGAGGCAGGGTGAGGGAGAGAGGCAGGGTGAGGGAGAGAGGCAGGGTGAGGGAGAGAGGCAGGGTGAGGGAGAGAGGCAGTGTGAGGGAGAGAGGCAGGGTGAGGGAGGGAGGCAGGGTGAGGGAGAGAGGCAGGGTGAGGGAGAGAGGCAGGGTGAGGGAGAGAGGCAGGGTGAGGGAGGGAGGCAGGGTGAGGGAGGGAGGCAGGGTGAGGGAGAGAGGCAGGGTGAGGGAGAGAGGCAGGGTGAGGGAGAGAGGTAGGGTGAGGGAGGGAGGCATTGTGAGGGAGAGACGCAGGGTGAGGGAGAGAGGCAGAGTGAGGGAGAGAGGCAGGGTGAGGGAGAGAGGCAGGGTGAGGGAGAGAGGCAGGGGGAGGGAGAGAGGCAGGGGGAGAGAGAGGGAGCAAGAGTACACAGGGAACACAGCCACAGACATAAGAGTCCACACTGAGACAATCAGCTGTGATGGATTATTTACTTCCATCCTGCTGAGGAACTATCATCTGCATGGTTGAGGCCAGGATAGTGAAGCAGAAGGCTCTCTCGCCATCCTCATCCCACTGCTGCCATCAAGTGTACAACACTCATAGTGTACAACACACAGTGTACAACACACAGTGTGCAACATTCACAGTGTACAACAAGTGTACAACTCTCACAATGTACAACACACAGTGTACAACATTCACAGTGTACAACACAGTGTACAACACACAGTGTACAACACAGTGTTGGTTTAGAAAGACACGTAAGCAAACACTATGACATATTTATTAGAAAACGTTTCGGTCCTGGGACCTTGATCACTTCTAACATACAGAGGTAGAAAGACATTATATATATAGGCGGAGAGTGAGGTGTGACGCACGTGACCTGAGGAATGTCATAAGAACATAAGAATGGAGGAACACTGTAGAAGGCCTACTGGCCCATGCGAGGCAGGTCCTTATCAAAACAACCTCTACCTATGATGAGGACGGGTAGACGATGAAATCATGTGACTCCTGTGTTGTTGGGTTGGTGCTGCTTAAGTATCATGTATGCCAATGTTTTTGAAATTTTGTAGTTTCCAGTGTTGCGTTCTATAGTGACGGTGACGGCGATTAGTGAGGCTTCTAGGCACCGTCGGCGTCTGAGGTCTCGTTCTCACCGAACCAGACCTCAGACGCCGACGGTGCCTAGAAGCCTCACTAATCGCCGTCACCGTCACTATAGAACGCAACACTGGAAACTACAAAATTTCAAAAACATTGGCATACATGATACTTAAGCAGCACCAACCCAACAACACAGGAGTCACATGATTTCATCGTCTACCCGTCCTCATCATAGGTAGAGGTTGTTTTGATAAGGACCTGCCTCGCATGGGCCAGTAGGCCTTCTACAGTGTTCCTCCATTCTTATGTTCTTATGACATTCCTCAGGTCACGTGCGTCACACCTCACTCTCCGCCTATATATATATAATGTCTTTCTACCTCTGTATGTTAGAAGTGATCAAGGTCCCAGGACCGAAACGTTTTCTAATAAATATGTCATAGTGTTTGCTTACGTGTCTTTCTAAACCAACTTTTTTTTATTTTTTTTATTATCACACTGGCCGATTCCCACCAAGGCAGGGTGGCCCGAAAAATAAAAACTTTCACCATCATTCACTCCATCACTGTCTTGCCAGAAGGGTGCTTTACACTACAGTTTTTAAACTGCAGCATCAACACCCTTCCTTCAGAGTGCAGGCACTGTACTTCCCATCTCCAGGACTCAAGTCCGGCCTGCCGGTTTCCCTGAACCCCTTCATAAATGTTACTTTGCTCACACTCCAACAGCACGTCAAGTATTAAAAACCATTCGTCTCCATTCACTCCTATCAAACACGCTCACGCACGCCTGCTGGAAGTCCAAGCCCCTCGTACACAAAACCTCCTTTACCCCCTCCCTCCAACCTTTCCTAGGCCCACCCCTACCCCGCCTTCCTTCCACTACAGACTGATACACTCTTGAAGTCATTCTGTTTCGCTCCATTCTCTCTACATGTCCGAACCACCTCAACAACCCTTCCTCAGCCCTCTGGACAACAGTTTTGGTAATCCCGCACCTCCTCCTAACTTCCAAACTACGAATTCTCTGCATTATATTCACACCACACATTGCCCTCAGACATGACATCTCCACTGCCTCCAGCCTTCTCCTCGCTGCAACATTCATCACCCATGCTTCACACCCATATAAGAGTGTTGGTAAAACTATACTCTCATACATTCCCCTCTTTGCCTCCAAGGACAAAGTTCTTTGTCTCCACAGACTCCTAAGTGCACCACTCACCCTTTTCCCCTCATCAATTCTATGATTCACCTCATCCTTCATAGACCCATCCGCTGACACGTCCACTCCCAAATATCTGAATACATTCACCTCCTCCATACTCTCTCCCTCCAATCTGATATCCAATCTTTCATCACCTAATCTTTTTGTTATCCTCATAACCTTACTCTTTCCTGTATTCACTTTTAATTTTCTTCTTTTGCACACCCTACCAAATTCATCCACCAATCTCTGCAACTTCTCTTCAGAATCTCCCAAGAGCACAGTGTCATCAGCAAAGAGCAACTGTGACAACTCCCACTTTATGTGTGATTCTTTATCTTTTAACTCCACGCCTCTTGTCAAGACCCTCGCATTTACTTCTCTTACAACCCCATCTATAAATATATTAAACAACCACGGTGACATCACACATCTTTGTCTAAGGCCTACTTTTACTGGGAAATAATTTCCAACTTGTCGGTATTTATTACCAAGGTTTATACCACAACACAGTGTACAACACAGTGTACAACACTCACAATGTACAACACACAGTGTACAACACTCACAATGTACAACACACAGTGTACAACACTCACAATGTACAACACACAGTGTACAACACTCACAATGTACAACACCACTGCTGCTGCTGCTGCTTTCATTAGTTACTTCTTGACCAATGTTATTATAATATACAAAACATACTTCACCTTATAGCAAGAATGGCCAACCTATGGAACATCGCATTATTACAAGTGACGCATTTGTCAGATTCATTCCTACACCTCTGCCATCATTTGTCGTGTGGGGTTGGGAGGAGATTTTGGAGTAAGAGATGCACTCGTTGGATGTCTGGAGGCGTATAATTAATATGAGTTGAGGGGAGCCCAGGGCCTACCTGTCAAGTCTGCTAAGCCTACCGTGTGGCTCATGACTCACGAAATCGTAATGACACGATTGCAAACAAACCATACCACGAGCGGGGATAGAACCCGCCTCTCTGATCGCGGGTTCTAGCCCCACCCGTGGTATGGTTTGTTTCCTACAGTGTGGGACTGAGACAGGCCTGAGGAAGTCGGTTCAAATGAGCAGGACTCGTGACGATATAGCTAGCCAGGGAGCGTCTCTATAAGTTAAGTATACCATACAAGTGTACAGGAGCACTACTGACACATTGTATGTTTAGAAGGTGCACATTGCACTAGTAAAAATAATAACAAAGGAAGCTTACTCATATTGATTTGTAAAAATATAACAAATTCAAGTAAGTTAAGCTAGAAATGAGTTTTATTGAGAATGAATCTGAAACCTAGCAACCGTTTTTAGTGATTTTTACCATTTCTTGCACATATTTTAGCTAGTGTTATTTTGTTTTGCATCTGTTATCAGTTTAAAAATATTCAGTAAGACGGAGCTAATTGCAGTGAAGACACACTGCGTTTATGAGTTGCTATATATCCACTGCCCCTCAAGGAAGGTTCCTTGATGTTGGTGAGGGGCTCTTGACTTAGGGAATTGGATCTGTGCTCCAGTTCCCCGAATTAAGCCTGAATGCCTTCCACATCCCCCCCCCAGGCGCTGTATAATCCTCCGGGTTTAGCGCTTCCCCCTTGATTATAATAATAATAATATATATCCACTACACAGAGTGTTCTGCCCTTGTCAGGGACATTACACGAAGGACTTTTGTACAGAAGATCTGGTCTCAGACCGAGCCACGGGGGTGATGATCCCGGAAACCCACTCCAGGTAACTGTGCACGTTTGATACTTTTTTTTGATCTTGAGGAGCCAGACACCAACAGTGGCTGCGGTGTTTCGCACGTTTTTACCAGTCAGTTTACAATTGACACTCGTGTGGCGTTGCGTTTCACTCTCTGTAAACAATTGAAGTTTTGTACTTTTCGGAACTTCATGTATATTTTTGCAGCCAGTTACCTGTCACAGTGCGAAGGAAAATAAGTAAAAGAAAATAAGACAGTGGTATTAAGTGTCAGTTTAATAAACAGTGGGAAAACGAGCTCTTATTTATTGTGGAACCATCAGGAAAACCACTTGTTGTCCGGTTCACCTAGCAAGCAAGTAGGTACCTGGTGTGGGTCGCATCCTGGGGGGACAAGATTGAGGACCAAACTGGAAGTAAGAGATGCAGCCCTCAATGACGCACTGTCTTTAACCCTTCGGGGTTAAAAATCTTATCTCATAGTTCATTGTGAGAAGCTCTGGCTTTCTACATGACAGCTTCTCCGTAGATTTTGGAAACTGGAAAATAATCCATACCCCCGGCCGGGATTGAACCCGCGGTCATAGAGTCTCAACGGGCTGGAGTTTTGAGACTCTATGACCGCGGGTTCAATCCCGGCCGGGGGTATGGTTTATTTGCAATCGTGTCATTACGATTTCTTGAGTCTGGAAAATAATGCTTATAATTTTCTAATGCGCTGTATAGCCCTTGTGGTTTAGCGCTTCTTTTTTAGTATAATAATAATAATTATAATTTTCTAGAGGAGAAGAATGAGCTGCCTGAGGAAAGACTTTTTATGTGGTAACAAATGGCTATTTAATTAAGCATTTTAGTTGAAGTTACCAGCCATCTAGTGATGAAAATGCAGGATAAGAACAAATTCTTTCCTAACTTAGTAAATGTTAGAGTCAGAGAGGTTGGATTTGAGTGGGACTTGCATATCAGAGCTTATTTCTTGGGTAGCACTGAAAATTGGGTTAGGCAAATGTTTTGTTAGTGGGATGAATTTTAAAGGACCTGCCTAGTATGGGCCAACAGGCCTCCTGCAGTGCTCCTCCTTTCTTATGTTCTTATGAGTGCATTCATGCTGAAGTTAAAACTGTTTAGTTCTCAGTAAGACAATGAACATTTATGTCAGTTTACACATTTAAGAGAACGACAGTTTATGTGCTGAAGTTAATAACAGTTTCACACAATATACTGAAAAAATTCACATTATGGCAAGTTATTTGATAGTCGTTTGTGTGATTGTGTTAAAGAAGACTATACCTGGAGTATACCTGGAGAGAGTTCCAGGGGTCAACGCCCCTGCGGCCCGGTCTGTGACCATGCCTCATGGTGGACCAGGGCCTGATCAACCAGGCTGTTGCTGTATACCAGCAATTATAAACCCATTTTCACTTAGTGAACAAAAAAACCTGAAGATGCCCAGTTACATACAAATAGAAATTATTGATTTGAAAACAAATATATTGGAGATGAAATTAGATGAACTTCCCTCACTACCAAATGTTTCTGACATAATTTTTGGCGATCAATTACCCTGTGAATATTTTCCAGATCTAAAAAAAAATATCCCAGAGTTACATCTGTTGTTATGGAACAACGTGAGATGCGAACAAAAATTTTTATCTATTAAATTGATTAAAAACTGAGGTCGTGATTAACTTAGTCAAATATGTAGAATTCTCTGCTGCTCTCAGTAACTAATTTAACTCCAAAAATCAAAATAAACTCTAAAGTCTCATTAAAGAAATGTTTATCTTGTCTTTATATTAAATTATGTTATGTAGAAATGCCAAATATGTCGATATTAACATAATTTTAACTGACTGGGGTACAAGTGTGGTATGGTGTATCTGAACTACAGAGTGAAAATTGGTGCCGGAATACATAAGGTTGGCCACCTCAGCCCTGCCTTATGGCATGCTAAGAGTATGTTACATTATATTCGGCGTATGTCACACTCCCATATAGGCTGCCCTCCCTACCAGTGAACCAGGTGCTGAGAGTATGATGAATAGGAGCCTCATCATGCTACCACCTTGGTTTAACAAGCCAATAATATGGAAACCTGACAAAGTTGTGAAGTGATATACACTCGTGAATCAACTTTGGCAGACTTACCTCCAAGTCTGGTCGAAGACAGTTCTCACCATGTCTCTTGCTTGCATTGCCTTTCTGTACCTCTGTAAATATTATACATGTAATTGCTTCCTGTTTCGTGAAGGAAATACATATAAGTATTTACTCTCCACTGCCTTTTGCTGGTTCCTGGTTTCTACCTTGGTTATTGTGCTACAACCCGGTGTGCAGGCCACTAGACTACGCCTGTGTTTGTAATACACATGATGTGATTGGTTGGTCTTGACAAAAGCAATAAACACAGTAAGGTCTGCAGTGATTGGTTGGTTGTTGGCAGATGCTGTTAACACAACGTGCAACACCTGCTGTGACTGGTTAGTCTTGACAGAAGCAATAAACACTGTATGTAAGGTCTGTAGTGATTGGTCGCCCATGTGAGAGGTAGACAGTACGTTACATCAGTGTTACATAATGTACTTAAGCGTTACAGAGGATCGAGCTTCAACCTTACTGAATATGCTGAATAACTCACTCGGGTTTAGCTCTTCACCTCAAACACTATATTTCAAGCTGTAATAATACCATAAAACTTTAACGGGAAAATCAAATATATAAACTAACGCGAGAGAGTAAGTCCTTTGAATTAACATTATTCTCTGCTTTCACTTAATATCTTAATAACATTAATGATCACTGAGTAACACCAGGATAACACCAACACCAGGATAACACCAACACCAGGATAACACCAACACCAGGATAACACCAACACCAGCATAACACCAACACCAGGATAACACCAACACCAAGATAACACCAACACCAAGATAACACCAACACCAGGATAACACCAACACCAGGATAACACCAACACCAGGATAACACCAACACCAGGATAACACCAACACCAGCATAACACCAACACCAGGATAACACCAACACCAGCATAACACCAACACCAAGATAACACCAACACCAAGATAACACCAACACCAAGATAACACCAACACCAGCATAACACCAACACCAGGATAACACCAACACCAAGATAACACCAACACCAAGATAACACCAACACCAGGATAACACCAACACCAGGATAACACCAACACCAGGATAACACCAACACCAGGATAACACCAACACCAGGATAACACCAACACCAGGATAACACCAACACCAAGATAACACCAACACCAAGATAACACCAACACCAGGATAACACCAACACCAGGATAACACCAACACCAGGATAACACCAACACCAGGATAACACCAACACCAGGATAACACCAACACCAGGATAACACCAACACCAGGATAACACCAACACTAAGATAACACCAACACCAGGATAACACCAACACCAGGATAACACCAACACCAGGATAACACCAACACCAGGATAACACCAACACCAGGATAACACCAACACCAGGATAACACCAACACCAGGATAACACCAACACCAAGATAACACCAACACCAGGATAACACCAACACTAAGATAACACCAACACCAGGATAACACCAACACCAGGATAACACCAACACCAGGATAACACCAACACCAGGATAACACCAACACCAGCATAACACCAACACCAAGATAACACCAACACCAGCATAACACCAACACCAGGATAACACCAACACCAAGATAACACCAACACCAGCATAACACCAACACCAAGATAACACCAACACCAGCATAACACCAACACCAGGATAACACCAACACCAAGATAACACCAACACCAGCATAACACAAACACCAGGATAACACCAACACCAGGATAACACCAACACCAGGATAACACCAACACCAGGATAACACCAACACCAGCATAACACCAACACCAAGATAACACCAACACCAGCATAACACCAACACCAGAATAACACTAACACCAAGATAACACCAACACCAGCATAACACCAACACCAGGATAACACCAACACCAGGATAACACCAACACCAGGATAACACCAACACCACGATAACACCAACACCAGCATAACACCAACACCAGGATAACACACCAAGATAACACCAACACCAGCATAACACCAACACCAGGATAACACCAACACCAAGATAACACCAACACCAGCATAACACCAACACCAGGATAACACCAACACCAGGATAACACCAACACCAGGATAACACCAACACCAAGATAACACCAACACCAGCATAATACCAACACCAGGATAACACACCAAGATAACACCAACACCAGCATAACACCAACACCAGGATAACACCAACACCAAGATAACACCAACACCAGAATAACACCAACACCAGGATAACACCAACACCAGGATAACACTAACACCAGGATAACACCAACACCAAGATAACACCAACACCAGCATAACACCAACACCAGAATAACACACCAAGATAACACCAACACCAGGATAACACCAACACCAGGATAACACCAACACCAAGATAACACCAACACCAGCATAACACCAACACCAGGATAACACCAACACCAAGATAACACCAACACCAGCATAACACCAACACCAGGATAACACCAACACCAGGATAACACCAACACCAGGATAACACCAACACCAGGATAACACCAACACCAGGATAACACCAACACCAGGATAACACCAACACCAAGATAACACCAACACCAGGATAACACCAACACCAGGATAACACCAACACCAGGATAACACCAGCACCAGGATAACACTAACACCAAGATAACACTAACACCAGGATAACACCAACACCAGGATAACACCAACACCAAGATAACACCAACACCAGGATAACACCAACACCAGGATAACACCGACACCAGGATAACACCAACACCAGGATAATACCAGTACCAGGATAACACTAGTAACAGGGTAACTCCAACACCGGGTTAACACCAGCACCAGGATAACATCAACGCCAAGATAACACCAACATCAGCATAACACCAACACCAGAATAACACCAACACCAAGATAACACCAACACCAGCATAACACCAACACCAGGATAACACCAACACCAAGATAACACCAACATCAGCATAACACCAACACCAGAATAACACCAACACCAAGATAACACCAACACCAGCATAACACCAACACCAGGATAACACCAACACCAGGATAACACCAACACCAGGATAACACCAACACCAAGATAACACCAACACCAGCATAACACCAACACCAGGATAACACCAACACCAAGATAACACCAACACCAGCATAACACCAACACCAGGATAACACCAACACCAGGATAACACCAACACCAGGATAACACCAACACCAGGATAACACCAACACCAGGATAACACCAACACCAGGATAACACCAACACCAAGATAACACCAACACCAGGATAACACCAACACCAGGATAACACCAACACCAGGATAACACCAGCACCAGGATAACACTAACACCAAGATAACACTAACACCAGGATAACACCAACACCAGGATAACACCAACACCAAGATAACACCAACACCAGGATAACACCAACACCAGGATAACACCGACACCAGGATAACACCAACACCAGGATAATACCAGTACCAGGATAACACTAGTAACAGGGTAACTCCAACACCGGGTTAACACCAGCACCAGGATAACATCAACGCCAGGATAACACCAGCACCAGAATAACACCAGTACCAGGATAACACCAGTACCAGGATAACACCAACACGGGGGGTAACACCAGCACCAGGATAACACCAACACCAGGATAACACCAATACCAGAATAACACCTGCACCAGGATAACACCTGCGCTAGGATAACAACTGCATCAGGATAAAACCTGCAAAAGGATAATACCTGCACCATGATAACACCTGTAGCAAAATAACACCAGCACCAGGATAACACCAGCATCACGATAGCACCTGCACCAATATAACACCAGCATCAGGGTAACATCTGCATCAGGATAACACCTGCATCAGGATAACACCTGCATCAGAATAACACCTGCAAAAGGATACCTGGACCATGATAACACCTGCACCAGACTAACACCTGCACCAGGATAACACCAGCACTAGGATAACACCTCTACCATGATAACACCTGCACTATGATAATACCTGCAATTGATAACCCCTTCACCAGGATAACTTAGATATATATCCGAAAGATAATTAATCGGTTTGGATAGTACTCGTCATTATAGCTAAAAGTGTTAAAATACCGACAAAGATAACATTTGTGTTATCTAGATTACACCCTAATCTAGGATAATCATTTTAGCTAAAATAACAGGTGTCGCTAATGCAGTCTTTCTATCTTGGATAAGACAATATTAAGATAACTGATATCACAAAAATAACATTTACGTCTGTAACAACTAGATTACCTGGGATAACGCTGGATATTAAGATAACACTATACTAGGATAACATGGGTACTCTGATAACACTGGGTATTAGGATAACAGAGGGTACTAGGATAACACTGGGTGCTAGGATAACACTGGATACTTTAATAACTGGGTACCAGGATAATACAAGGTGCTAGGATGATATTGGGTATTTGGATAACACAAGGTACTAGGATAACACAAGGTACTAAGATAACAATGGGTACTAGGACAACTCTGGTTATGATAACAGGTTAAGTTAAAATAACCCCCTGAGGGTTAGAGGATACTTTTAGCTAGGATAACACTGATATGTAGCTAGGTAATTGAGCTAGGATAACCTAGAGAGGTAGATAGTTAATTTGGCTTGGATAGTACCTAGGATAGTACCTTGGATAGTAGTGAAGGAGAGTAGATGGTGGGAGCCGCCAGTGACTGGTGGCTGGTGGCTTGTACGGCTGTCAGAGCCTTACTGAGGAACTGCCTGGCCTGCCACCCTCAGTGCCACCCAGTGCCGCCCACAGTGCCACCCAGTGCCGCCTTCAGTGCCACCCAGTGCCGCTCTCAGTGCCGCCCTCAGTGTCACCCAGCGCCACCCACTGCCGCCCATAGTGCCACCCTTAGTGCCACCCACATTGCCACTCAGTGCTACCCACAATGCCACGCTCAGTGCCATACACAGTGCTGTCCAGTGTCACCCACAGTGCCACCCACAGTGACACCTATACCTACCTGGAGTATACCCGGAGGGGGGCTTCGGGGGTCAACACTCCCGCGGCCAGGTCTGTGACCAGGCTTCGTGGTGGATCGGGGCCTGATCAACCATGCTGTTGCTGCTGACCACACATAAACCGACGTACGAACCACAGCCTTCTTGAAGACAGCCAGGCGTCTATTGGTAATCCCCCTTATGTATGCTGGGAGGCAGTTAAACAGTCTTGGACCCCTGACATTAAATGTGTTGTTTCTCAGTGTACTCGAGGCACCCTTGCTTTTCATTGGGGGAATGTTGCATCTCCTGCCGAGTCTTTTGCTTTCATAGGGAGTGATTTTCGTGTACAAATTTGGTACTAATCCCTCTAGGATTTTCCATGTGTATATTATCATGTAGTCAGAAACTGTAAGGCTGAAGGTGATGTCCTGGTAGTCAGTAAATGTGGGGCTGATAGTGCTGTCCTGGGAGACAGTAATGGTGAAGCTGGAGGTGCTGTCCTGGGAGACAGTAATGGCGAAGCTGGAGGTGCTGTCCTGGGAGACAGTAATGGTGAAGCTGGAGGTGCTGTCCTGGGAGACAGTAATGGTGAAGCTGGAGGTGCTGTCCTGGGAGACAATAATGGTGAAGCTGGAGGTGCTGTCCTGGGAGACAGTAATGGTGAAGCTGGAGGTGCTGTCCTGGGAGACAGTAATGGTGAAGCTGGAGATTTTGTCCAGGTAGTCGGGAATTATACGCAGGAAGGAATACATATAAATGACCTCATAGGGGACAGGAGCCGTAGTGGGGAAACAAGTGTAGTCAAAGATAAGATAAAACCAATATTGCAAACTAGAAATACCACAGGAAATAGCAAACAAAAGGACTCCACTAGCAATAGTGAGGATATATTACCAAAAACAACTGGTGGGAGCTCCATTGTTGGTGCTAGGGAGGATAAGAATAAGACAGGGAAACATGCACCAACAGGGAATACAGTCACAGAAACCCAAGGCAAACGGAAACCAAGCCTGTGCACATACTATGCACTTGGTATCTGCAGACATGGGAAATCTGGAAAAACAGACGGGACGTGCAACTATGACCACCCTAGAAAATGCCATGCCCATATGACAACAGGAAAATGCAAACTCCCTTCCTGTAAGCTTTTTCACCCTGAAATGTGTACCTCTTCAGTACAGGAAAGACTGTGCTATAACTTAAATTGCCAGGAACACCATCTAAAGGGGACAAAAAGATACAAAACATCCAGGCCATGGGAAAACCTGGGTAGCCACAGCCACTCAAGAGGGAGAGGTTTTTTAGTGCCAGGAAGGAAAAAAAACTGGCAGGAAATGGCAGAAATCGTACACCAAATCCAGTCATTCCTGGAGTGGAACCACAGTCGATGGCCTCCACTCCAAACCAACAGATACAGATACTAATGCCGGAAAAAAAATTCCCCCCCCCCAGTACCAACAATACCACCAGTCCGATGACATTCTTCTTTGCAAATATACAGGGTCTAAAGCCAGCAACAAACAACAAAATACCTTTCATCCGTGGACTGCTTGCAGAGGCAAAGGCAATGTTCGCGGCTTTCACTGAGACCCACGTAAAGGATCACTTGGACAACGAAATATGGATCCCAGGTTACAACCTATACAGATGTGACAGAGTCAACAGGCAAAAGGGCGGGGTTGGCCTGTACATTGCAGAGTCACTTGTTTGCACAGAACTGCTTAATGCCTCAAATGATGTAGTGGAAGTTTTAGCAGTAAAGGTCGAGAACCAAAACCTAGTCATTGTGGTAGTCTACAAGCCTCCGGATGCAACATCCCAGCAATTCCAGGAACAGCTGTTAAAAATTGACCACTGTCTGGAAAATCTTCCAGCTCCTGCACCCAACATCTTGCTCCTGGGGGATTTCAACTTAAGGCACCTAAAATGGAGGAATATAGCAAATAATATTGTTGCAGTAATAACACCAGGAGGCAGCTCTGATGAAAACTCACACTCACACGAGCTTTTAAATCTCTGCACAAAATTCAATTTAAACCAGCAAATAATAGAGCCTACTAGACTGGAGAATACACTAGACCTCATCTTCACTAACAATGATGATCTGATAAGAAATGTCACCATATCAAAAACAATATACTCAGATCACAACATAATTGAGGTTCAGACATGTATGCGTGGAGCCCCAGACAGACATAATGAGACTAGTCACGAGGGAGCATTCACCAAATTCAACTTCAATAACAAAAACATAAAGTGGGACCAAGTAAACCAAGTCCTAACCGATTTAAGCTGGGAAGATATACTAAGCAACACAGGCCCCAACTTATGCCTAGAACAGATTAACTTGGTGGCACTCGATGTATGCACAAGGCTTATTCCTCTAAGAAAAAGGAGGAGTAGATGTAAAATAGAAAGAGACAGGCGCTCCCTTTACAGGCGACGGAAAAGAATAACAGAGCGGCTAAAAGAGGTCAATATATCTGAAATGCGTAGGGAGACACTGGTCAGAGAAATAGCAAGCATCGAACTTAAGCTAAAGGAATCTTATAGGAGTCAGGAATCGCGGGAAGAACTAAAAGCCATAAATGAAATAGAAAGAAACCCAAAGTATTTCTTCTCCTATGCCAAATCAAAGTCGAGAACAACGTCCAGTATTGGGCTCCTACTTAAACAAGATGGGTCCTACACAGATGACAGCAAGGAAATGAGTGAGCTACTCAAGTCCCAATATCACTCAGTTTTTAGCAAGCCGCTAACCAGACTGAGAGTCGAAGATCAAAATGAATTTTTTATGAGAGAGCCACAAAATTTGGTTAACACAAGCCTATCCGATGTTATCCTGACGCCAAATGACTTCGAACAGGCGATAAATGACATGTCCATGCACTCTGCCCCAGGGCCAGACTCATGGAACTCCGTGTTCATCAAGAACTGCAAGAAGCCCCTATCACGAGCCTTTTCCATCCTATGGAGAGGGAGCATGGACACGGGGGTCGTCCCACAGTTACTAAAAACAACAGACGTAGCCCCACTCCACAAAGGGGGCAGTAAAGCAACAGCAAAGAACTACAGACCGATAGCACTAACATCCCATATCATAAAAATCTTTGAAAGGGTCCTAAGAAGCAAGATCACCACCCATCTAGAAACCCATCAGTTACACAACCCAGGGCAACATGGGTTTAGAACAGGTCGCTCCTGTCTGTCTCAACTATTGGATCACCACGACAAGGTCCTAAATGCACTAGAAGACAAAAAGAATGCAGATGTAATATATACAGACTTTGCAAAAGCCTTCGACAAGTGTGACCATGGCGTAATAGCGCACAAAATGCGTGCTAAAGGAATAACAGGAAAAGTCGGTCGATGGATCTATAATTTCCTCACTAACAGAACACAGAGAGTAGTCGTCAACAGAGTAAAGTCCGAGGCAGCTACGGTGAAAAGCTCTGTTCCACAAGGCACAGTACTCGCTCCCATCTTGTTCCTCATCCTCATATCCGACATAAACAAGGATGTCAGCCACAGCACCGTCTTCCTTTGCAGATGACACCCGAATCTGCATGACAGTGTCTTCCATTGCAGACACCACAAGGCTCCAGGCGGACATCAACCAAATCTTTCAGTGGGCTGCAGAAAACAATATGAAGTTCAACGATGAGAAATTTCAATTACTCAGATATGGTAAACACGAGGAAATTAAATCTTCATCAGAGTACAAAACAAATTCTGGCTATAAAATAGAGCGAAACACCAACGTCAAAGACCTGGGAGTGATCATGTCGGAGGATCTCACCTTCAAGGACCATAACATTGTATCAATCGCATCTGCTAGAAAAATGACAGGATGGATAATGAGAACCTTCAAAACTAGGGAGGCCAAGCCCATGATGACACTCTTCAGGTCACTTGTTCTATCTAGGCTGGAATATTGCTGCACACTAACAGCACCTTTCAAGGCAGGTGAAATTGCTGACCTAGAAAATGTAGAGAGAACCTTCACGGCGCGCATAACGGAGTTAAAACACCTCAATTACTGGGAGCGCTTGAGGTTCCTAAACCTGTATTCCCTGGAACGCAGGCGGGAGAGATACATGATTATATACACCTGGAAAATCCTAGAGGGACTAGTACCGAACTTGCACACGAAAATCACTCACTACGAAAGCAAAAGACTTGGCAGACGATGCAACATCCCCCCAATGAAAAGCAGGGGTGTCACTAGCACGTTAAGAGACCATACAATAAGTGTCAGGGGCCCGAGACTGTTCAACTGCCTCCCAGCATACATAAGGGGGATTACCAACAGACCCCTGGCAGTCTTCAAGCTGGCACTGGACAAGCACCTAAAGTCGGTTCCTGACCAGCCGGGCTGTGGCTCGTACGTTGGTTTGTGTGTGATGTATGGCAGGTTAACAATCTTGTGTGATGACGTATGGCAGGTTAACCATGCTGTGTGATGATGTATGGCAGGTTAACCATCCTGTGTGATGATGTATGGTAAGTTAACCATCCTGTGTGGTAGATTATCAATTTTTTAAATTAACCTTGTAAAATGTTAGATAGATCATGGTAGCCACACATTAAGGACCACAATGGAAGTAAGTCATTAGAGGGTAATTTACACTATGTATGATAATTGTACATATTACTTGTATATTTCTACCATGAGTCTACTATGGTTCTACCATGATAAGATAAGATTTCTTCGGATTTTTAACCCCGGAGGGTTAGCCACCCAGGATAACCCGAGAAAGTCAGTACGTCATCGAGAACTAACTTATTTCCATTGTGGTCTTCAAACGCGTCCCCCAGGATGCCACCCACACCAGTCCACTAACACCCAGGTACCTACTTACTGCTAGGTGAACAGGACAACAGGTGTAAGGAAACACGTCGAAATGTTTCTACCCCGCCGGGAATCGAACCCGGACCTTCCGTGTGCGAAGCGAGAGCTTTGCCAGCCAGGCCACCATGGTAAATGTTGCATGGTATACATTATTATGATCTCACGCTCAACTATAAATCCGGATTACATCCATAAAAACAACACTAGTTCTCTAAGACGAATCCGGATTACACCCATAAAACAATACTAGTTTTCAGAGGTGAATCTGGATTATTAGTAAGTAATTAAGTTTATTCAGGTATACACAAATACGGTTACATAGATTATCATACATAACAGGATATGTATAGAGAACCTGGCAGGTGGCCAGGTGGTTAAAGCTCCCGCTTCACACACGGAGAGCCCGGGTTCGATTCCCGGCGGGTGGAAACATTTCGATGTGTTTCCTTGCACCTGTTGTCCTGTTCACCTAGTAGGTACCTGAGTGTTAGTCGACTGGTGTGGGTCGCATCCTGGGGGACAAGATTAAGGACCCCAATGGAAATAAGTTAGACAGTCCTCGATGACGCACTGACTTTCTTGGGTTATCCTGGGTGGCTAACCCTCCGGGGTTAAAAATCCGAACGAAATCTTATCTTATCTTATCTCTTCTTGAACTGGTTCATGTTATGACTGGCCTTGACATGTGCGGGCAGTCTGTTCCATTCCTTTATTACTGTACAATAAAAGATGTTTGAAGCCTGGCCACTGACTGTGGCTACTACAAAGTTGTGCTCTCTCTCCCTAGTACTATGATTACTTTGGTTCTCAACCTTGACAAAATTGACACCAAGATATTCTGGACATTGTTTGTGAGCAATTTTATAAACATGATTTATCTTCAGTTGTTTTACTCTGTCTTCAACATTCAGCATATCCAACTGTTGTAATTCATCCTGGCCTACATGTTCTCTTGGTCCCAGGTCCAGGGTAAATCGTACTACTTTGTTCTGGGTGATTTGCAGTCTATCTCTCAGTTTTTTTGTCAAGGCAGAGTACCATGAAGAGCAAGCGTATATCCATAAAAATTATTCTCTGAGACGAATCCGGATTACATCAAGAACAAAAGTTCCTTAATATGAATCCGGATTACATCCAGAACATAAGTTCTTTAAGATGAATCCGGATTACATCCAGAACATAAGTTCTTTAAGATGAATCCGGATTACATCCAGAACATAAGTTCTTTAAGATGAATCCGGATTACATCCAGAACATAAGTTCTTTAAGATGAATCCGGATTACATCCAGAACAACAACACACATGGTGTTCTTTAAGATAAATCCAGATTGCTTCAGATAGAAGTTGTTATTACGTAATGTTTGTGTATTCTTGTGAAGTAACATCAGTGGTGGTGAAGTAACATCATTGGTGGTGAAGTAACATCAGTGGTGGTGAAGTAACATCAGTGGTGGTGAAGTAACATCAGTGGTGGTGAAGTAACATCAGTGGTGGTGAAGTAACATCAATGGTGGTGAAGTAACAGCAGTGGTGGTGAAGTAACATCATTGGTGGTGAAGTAACATCAGTGGTGGTGAAGTAACATCAGTGGTGGTGAAGTAACATCAGTGGTGGTGAAGTAACATCAGTGGTGGTGAAGTAACATCAATGGTGGTGAAGTAACAGCAGTGGTGGTGAAGTAACAGCAGTGGTGGTGAAGTAACATCATTGGTGGTGAAGTAACATCAGTGGTGGTGAAGTAACATCAGTGGTGGTGAAGTAACATCAGTGGTGGTGAAGTAACATCAGTGGTGGTGAAGTAACATCAATGGTGGTGAAGTAACAGCAGTGGTGGTGAAGTAACATCAGTGGTGGTGAAGTAACATCAATGGTGGTGAAGTAACATCAGTGGTGGTGAAGTAACATCAGTGGTGGTGAAGTAACATCAATGGTGGTGAAGTAACAGCAGTGGTGGTGAAGTAACATCATTGGTGGTGAAGTAACAGCAGTGGTGGTGAAGTAACAGCAGTGGTGGTGAAGTAACATCATTGGTGGTGAAGTAACATCATTGGTGGTGAAGTAACAGCAATGGTGGTGAAGTAACATCAGTGGTGGTGAAGTAACATCAGTGGTGGTGAAGTAACAGCAGTGGTGGTGAAGTAACAGCAGTGGTGGTGAAGTAACATCAATGGTGGTGAAGTAACAGCAGTGGTGGTGAGAAGTAACATCATTGGTGGTGAAGTAACATCAATTGTGGTGAAGTAACATCAGTGGTGGTGAAGTAACAGCAGTGGTGGTGAACAGCAGTGGTGGTGAAGTAACATCAGTGGTGGTGAAGTAACAACAGTGGTGGTGAAGTAACATCGGTGGTGGTAAAGCAACATCAGTGGTGGTGAAGTAACATCAGTGGTGGTGAAGTAACAGCAGTGGTGGTGAAGTAACAGCAGTGGTGGTGAAGTAACATCAGTGGTGGTGAAGTAACAGCAGTGGTGGTGAAGTAACAGCAGTGGTGGTGAAGTAACAGCAGTGGTGGTGAAGTAACATCAGTGGTGGTGAAGTAACATCAGTGGTGGTGAAGTAACATCAGTGGTGGTGAAGTAACAACAGTGGTGGTGAAGTAACATCAGTGGAGGTGAAGTAACATCAGTGGTGGTGAAGTAACATCAGTGGTGGTGAAGTAACATCAGTGGTGGTGAAGTAACATCAGTGGTGGTGAAGTAACAACAGTGGTGGTGAAGTAACATCAGTGGAGGTGAAGTAACATCAGTGGTGGTGAAGTAACATCAGTGGTGGTGAAGTAACAACAGTGGTGGTGAAGTAACATCAGTGGTGGTGAAGTAACAACAGTGGTGGTGAAGTAACATCAGTGGAGGTGAAGTAACATCAGTGGTGGTGAAGTAACAACAGTGGTGGTGAAGTAACATCAGTGGAGGTGAAGTAACATCAGTGGTGGTGAAGTAACATCAGTGGTGGTGAAGTAACATCAGTGGTGGTGAAGTAACATCAGTGGTGGTGAAGTAACAACAGTGGTGGTGAAGTAACATCAGTGGAGGTGAAGTAACATCAGTGGTGGTGAAGTAACATCAGTGGTGGTGAAGTAACATCAGTGGTGGTGAAGTAACATCAGTGGTGGTGAAGTAACATCAGTGGTGGTGAAGTAACATCAGTGGTGGTGAAGTAACATCAGTGGTGGTGAAGTAACATCAGTGGTGGTGAAGTAACAGCAGTGGGGATGAAGTAACATCAGTGGTGGTGAAGCAACTTCAATGGTGGTGAAGCAACATCAGTGGTGGTGAATTAACAGCAGTGGTGGTGAAGCAACATCAGTGGTGGTGAAGCAACACCTGTGGTGGTGAAGCAACATCAGTGGTGGTGAATTAACAGCAGTGGTGGTGAAGCAACATCAGTGGTGGTGAAGCAACATCAGTGGTGGTGAATTAACAGCAGTGGTGGTGAAGCAACTTCAGTGGTGGTGAAGCAACACCTGTGGTGGTGAAGCAACATCAGTGGTGGTGAAGCAACACCTGTGGTGGTGAAGCAACATCAGTGGTGGTGAAGTAACATCAGTGGTGGTGAAGTAACATCAGTGGTGGTGAAGCAACACCTGTGGTGGTGAAGCAACATCAGTGGTGGTGAAGCAACACCTGTGGTGGTGAAGCAACATCAGTGGTGGTGAAGTAACATCAGTGGTGGTGAAGTAACATCAGTGGTGGTGAAGCAACACCTGTGGTGGTGAAGTAACATCAGTGGTGGTGAAGCAACATCAGTGGTGGTGAAGCAACACCTGTGGTGGTGAAGCAACATCAGTGGTGGTGAAGTAACATCAGTGGTGGTGAAGCAACACCTGTGGTGGTGAAGCAACTTCAGTGGTGGTGAAGTAACATCAGTGGTGGTGAAGCAACACCTGTGGTGGTGAAGCAACATCAGTGGTGGTGAAGCAACATCAGTGGTGGTGAAGCAACTTCAGTGGTGGTGAAGTAACATCAGTGGTGGTGAAGCAACACCTGTGGTGGTGAAGCAACATCAGTGGTGGTGAAGCAACACCTGTGGTGGTGAAGCAACATCAGTGGTGGTGAAGTAACATCAGTGGTGGTGAAGTAACATCAGTGGTGGTGAAGCAACACCTGTGGTGGTGAAGTAACATCAGTGGTGGTGAAGCAACACCTGTGGTGGTGAAGTAACATCAGTGGTGGTGAAGCAACATCAGTGGTGGTGAAGCAACATCAGTGGTGGTGAAGCAACACCTGTGGTGGTGAAGCAACATCAGTGGTGGTGAAGTAACATCAGTGGTGGTGAAGTAACATCAGTGGTGGTGAAGCAACATCAGTGGTGGTGAAGTAACATCAGTGGTGGTGAAGCAACATCAGTGGTGGTGAAGCAACATCAGTGGTGGTGAAGCAACTTCAGTGGTGGTGAAGTAACATCAGTGGTGGTGAAGCAACACCTGTGGTGGTGAAGCAACATCAGTGGTGGTGAAGCAACATCAGTGGTGGTGAAGTAACATCAGTGGTGGTGAAGCAACACCTGTGGTGGTGAAGTAACATCAGTGGTGGTGAAGCAACACCTGTGGTGGTGAAGTAACATCAGTGGTGGTGAAGCAACACCTGTGGTGGTGAAGTAACATCAGTGGTGGTGAAGCAACACCTGTGGTGGTGAAGTAACATCAGTGGTGGTGAAGCAACATCAGTGGTGGTGAAGCAACATCAGTGGTGGTGAAGCAACACCTGTGGTGGTGAAGCAACATCAGTGGTGGTGAAGCAACATCAGTGGTGGTGAAGCAACACCTGTGGTGGTGAAGCAACATCAGTGGTGGTGAAGCAACATCAGTGGTGGTGAAGCAACATCAGTGGTGGTGAAGCAACATCAGTGGTGGTGAAGCAACATCAGTGGTGGTGAAGCAACATCAGTGGTGGTGAAGCAACATCAGTGGTGGTGAAGTAACATCAGTGGTGGTGAAGCAACATCAGTGGTGGTGAAGCAACACCTGTGGTGGTGAAGCAACATCAGTGGTGGTGAAGCAACATCAGTGGTGGTGAAGCAACATCAGTGGTGGTGAAGCAACATCAGTGGTGGTGAAGCAACATCAGTGGTGGTGAAGCAACATCAGTGGTGGTGAAGCAACACCTGTGGTGGTGAAGCAACATCAGTGGTGGTGAAGCAACATCAGTGGTGGTGAAGCAACATCAGTGGTGGTGAAGCAACATCAGTGGTGGTGAAGCAACACCTGTGGTGGTGAAGCAACATCAGTGGTGGTGAAGCAACATCAGTGGTGGTGAAGCAACATCAGTGGTGGTGAAGCAACATCAGTGGTGGTGAATTAACAGCAGTGGTGGTGAAGCAACATCAGTGGTGGTGAAGCAACATCAGTGGTGGTGAATTAACAGCAGTGGTGGTGAAGCAACACCTGTGGTGGTGAAGCAACATCAGTGGTGGTGAATTAACAGCAGTGGTGGTGAAGCAACATCAGTGGTGGTGAAGCAACATCAGTGGTGGTGAATTAACAGCAGTGGTGGTGAAGCAACATCAGTGGTGGTGAAGTAACATCAGTGGTGGTGAAGCAACACCTGTGGTGGTGAAGTAACATCAGTGGTGGTGAAGCAACATCAGTGGTGGTGAAGTAACATCAGTGGTGGTGAAGCAACACCTGTGGTGGTGAATTAACAGCAGTGGTGGTGAAGCAACATCAGTGGTGGTGAAGTAACATCAGTGGTGGTGAAGCAACACCTGTGGTGGTGAATTAACAGCAGTGGTGGTGAAGCAACATCAGTGGTGGTGAAGCAACACCTGTGGTGGTGAAGCAACACCTGTGGTGGTGAAGCAACATCAGTGGTGGTGAAGCAACACCTGTGGTGGTGAAGCAACACCTGTGGTGGTGAAGCAACATCAGTGGTGGTGAAGCAACACCTGTGGTGGTGAAGCAACACCTGTGGTGGTGAAGCAACATCAGTGGTGGTGAAGCAACACCTGTGGTGGTGATGGCCACACTACATCTCACATGTACACTTCATAACTCTGTACACTGAGGTCTGTATACTCTCACTCACTCTCATATTGTTTTTCCTCGTTACTCTTTTGTTCCCACTTTTTTTATCATACTCTCTTCCTCATACTCATACTCAGTCTGTACTCCTAATTCTTCATTCCTCTCCCTCCCTCACTGTCTCCTTCATACTATATCTCTCATATTCTCTCTCCCTTATACAGTCTCTCCCTCATACTATCTACCGCTCATACTATCTACCCTTTACACTATCTACTCATACTATCTCCTTGTACAGTCTCTCCCTCATCCTATCTTTCCCTTCATACTAACTCTCCCTCATTCTCTCTCTCATACTCATTAATAGTAGTATGTCTCTTCATCAGTTTCCTGTGATAGCTGAACTCTCCGTTCATCCTGTGTGTCTGTGAGTCACCATCCTCGCTTCTCTCTGACTTGTGTATACTTTTGTGAGTAATGATAACTGGTAATTGTGGTCATTGCAAGTAAGGGTGATAGACGACCACTCCGAGGTGGATTTCCACCTTCAGTTATGGTAGCCACCAAAACTGATAATTTTTTATCCAGTTCAGAAACCAAATTGGTTGTTTTAAGCAAACTTTGATGCTCTGATTGCAAACCTGTTTAGTCTCTATTGTGTATTATTTTTTAAATCTTACAATCAATATTTTAGCTATTTAAGGTTGAACCACATGAAATGTGTTACCTAACAATCAGAGGTACACACTTACACACTTACTCACCTATGTACTCCCACATCATAACTGAAACAATCACATTGAACCTTTTATCCATTGTTGACAGGAATATAATTGAATCATTGTTTTCACAACAAGCATTTTCGAATATAAATATATCTTTGTATTGTACAAATTTTGATTCATTTATAATTAATATTCTACTGTACAACTATGATATACTCCTTAGTGTTAAGTAGGCTGTAAGCCAATAATGTTAAGTTGGCCCATAATGCCTAGGCATAATAGAGGCTCTCTTTGTATTGCAACCCATTATTGTAAATACAAAATCTCAATGTACTCTTTGCAAAGACATAAAATAAATAAATAAATAAATGATGAAAACTAATCTTTCTTAACTTTGTTTCACTAGGCATATATTCATAGCAGCAATAATAGAAATTTCCATATAGTTATATAAATATATTTTTTTTGTATGAGAGGCACAATATAGGGACATAATTGAAAAATAATCCATTAATATTTTTGTTGGGGTTTTCCTTGGTTATTTTATCCTATTTTTTCTGTTATATGCTCTACCTACTCTAAACCCCAACCCCTATCCTCACACTGTTAACCTTCCCTCTTTTCTCTTTTGTTTTTTCCACTCTCCCTCCCCCACCTTTTTTCACCTCTCTTCCTTCACCACTCCCTTCCCTTTTTTCCTTCCATTCCCTTCTCTTTTCCCTCTAGCCATTTCTCCCAATTTTGTCCTTCCCATCTCTCCCAGTTTTTCCCTCCCTATTTCTTCCAGTTTTCCCCTCCTTCTTCTCTCCCTTCACCTCCCCAATATCCGATACTAATACAAAGTTCATGTTGACTTTTCTCTGCAGACACTATGAGTGACCCAACTCCATACAGGCACCAGGTCGGTGGCTGGCACAAGGGTATCCAGTCATGTAAGTCAGCTCATCTGCCATGCAGGTTTAAGTAATTATAACCTTTAACTCTTGTAAGTGCTGTAAGTGCAGTGCCTGCACTCTGAAGGAGGGGTGTTAATGTTGCAGTTTTATAACTGTAGTGTAAGTGCACCTCTGACAAGACAGTGATTGAGTGAATGATGAAAGTTTTTACTCTTTTGAGCCACCCTACCTTGGTATGAAACGGCCGATGTGTTAATAAAAAATAAAAATTGCCGTAAATCTGTTGAGAGCAAAGACAGTGCAGATCAGGAAGGTCAGTCTCTGTACATAATGTGAGGTTTAATTGCTTTATATAGCACCAGTGTGGACATTTTTACTTTGGAATGTAATAGTTCTCTTTAAATTATTTATCCCAAATGGTTGATAATCCAAACTAGCCCTTCTTGACCCTTCCAAACTAGCCCTTCCTGACCCTTCCAAACTAGCCCTTTCTGACTCTTCCAAGCTAGCCCTTCCTGACCCTTCCAAACTAGCACATCCTACCTTTCTAAATTAGCACTTCTTCCAAACTTGCCCTTCCTACCCTTCCCAACTAGCCCTTCCTACCCCTCCAAACTAGCACTTCCTACCCTTCCCAACTAGCACTTCCTACCCTTCCCAACTAGCACTTCCTGGGTGAGTTAAGAAATAGCTCAGACCTTATCATCTACTTTTACACCACAGAAGAGCAATGTAGGACCCTTGTGGGTTTAGTGCTTAGTGTTTTATTGTAAAAATAACAATACACCACAGAAGACAATACAAATATTGATAAAACTCCTCTGTTTTCAGGTGTACTTAAAGATAAGGAAGGTTTAATCCTTAAACCGCTCAAGCTAAATGCTAATCCCACCTATGGCCAAAAGGACTCAAACCCAATGCCTAGAAGTTCAACTAGTGACTCCAGGAAGGACTCTGATGAAGGTTGGTCAGATGATTTACATACAAATCACTTGATTTTTCAGTGTTTTATTCATGCTATTGTAACATTTGTTTATGTTGATGGGTAGTTTCTTGATTAATTGGTGTAGATAAATGGTTCAGAAAACCGACAAGTTGATAAATTTGACACGTGCAGCACTTGGGTATCTGTATTATGGAAATGTTTTGCTACACACTGGCTTCACCAATGATTAGTTAGTAATGTCAGGACCTGAGTTATAGGTCCCAGTTTATAGTCTTTTGCAACTTGGTATAGCCAGCAAGTGTTAATTGTATTCATTACTACATTACTTGTGTATTTATATAATAAAATTATATTACATAATAAGATTAGTCATGAATTATAGCACTGTAATATTGTCTAAGGTCATCTACTAATTGGGATGCCTAGATCACTGGGTACTTGTCTCTCCTCCAGGTCATAGCCATTACAAGGCAATACTGAAGTGTATTGCCATACTCTCTAGGGTTTGCATTGAGGAGTCTCTGAACGGTTGAATGTTTGGACACTGTAAATCACGACTAATCTTATCTTATTATGTAAATAGTGAATTTCCTAGCACTTTCGTGATTTCTCTCATAATGTGAGAAATCACAAAAGTGCTTGGAAATTCACTATTATTTTAGTGATTATTTTTTCATATTGTTAGGTAAAAGGACACAAGTGCAACTAATGTAACATTTTATTGTGGCAACGTTTCGCTCTCCAGGAGCTTAATCAAGAAATTTTTTCATATTGTAATATCCATAAAATATACAAAGCCTTAAGATCTTAATTGTGCATGCAAACCCACATAGAGAAAATGATCAGTGTTTATTAGACTTGAGTATTTGGATTAACATCTTTATGTAAGCTTTGTGGCCATGATTTGCTGTACGTATTTTTTTTTCCAGAGCTCAACCCAGTTTGTAAAGATGAGCTGGAGTTCTACCAGCACTTGCAGACCTCCAGTAGCCAGGAAGATGTAATGCTCAAGTCTCTTGTACCCAGATTTTTTGGAAGCCGTGAAGTTGTTGTGGAAGATGGTACAGGTGTGTTGAGTGTGGTGTTGGAGTATGGTGGGGTGGGGATGCATTTTGGAAGTCATTATTGAATGACAAATTGCAATATAATGCTTAATGAGACAAATTACATGGTAGTGGGCTAGGTGTACCATGGTAATGTAATGGGTTTGGTGCAGTATGCTACAGTACTGGGCTGGGCATGACATGGTAAACATTTTTGAACTATGATATATGAATTATCCAAAGTACTGTTAAATTAATTACTTCTAAGCTTAATTCAACAATATTTCCATTTCATCGTCTTAAAAAATTAAATAAAAAACTTTACCCCTCTACTCCAGCTCTGTACTCTCTAAGCACAAATTCTAAATTAAGTTTATTTTTAAAAGAACCAGATATCAAAGAACCTGATTAACATCTCAGTACTTGAGTCCTAGAGGTGGGAAGTACAGTGCCTGCACTCTGGGGGTGGGGATATGTTTCAGTTTTTTAACTGTAGTATCGGATTACCTCTGGCAAGAGACGGTGATGGAGTGAGTGATGATGAAAGTGTTTCTCCTTTTTCAGATCACCCCCGCCTCAGTGGGAAATGGCCGATGTGTTAAAAAAAAAATTATAAATGTTATATTATATTTGAGGTTATGTCTGATTAGTTTTACATTGTTTTTGAGGATCGAATCTTGTGTATTTTCATTTTTAGTACTCTAAGTTCTTTTATCTTATGGTTAAAAGTAAAGTTTTCACCCACAGAGCTCCAGTAGCTCTCAGTGGTGTGTGTGTGTGTTAAGCTAACATTCTTCCAAGCAATATTACTGGTACCACATTCTTGTCTAAAACGTCCATTTACCATTTGGAAGGTTATAATCTCTGAAGAGGAAAATATTGGGTATAGGATTTTGAAGGTTTTCAAGGTAGCTGTTTATCTTGTTTATCTGTTGTGTGAGTTGCTCTGCTGTTACTAATAGTCTGTACTACCGTCTTGCCAACTGAGTGTAAAACGAAAGCCTGTAATTGTTTTACATGATGGTAGGATTGCTGGTGTCCTTTTTTCTGTCTCATAAACATGCAAGATTTCAGGTACGTCTTGCTACTTCTACTTACACTTAGGTCACACTACACATGCATATTCAAGCATATGTATGTATATAGTATACACATCCCTCTGGGTTTTCTTCTATTTTCTTTCTAGTTCTTGTTGTTGTTTATTTCCTCTTATCTCCATGGGGAAGTGGAACAGAATTCTTCCTCCGTAAGCCATGCGTGTTGTAAGAGGCGACTAAAATGCCGGGAGCAAGGGGCTAGTAACCCCTTCTCCCGTATAAATTACTAAATTTAAAAAGAGAAACGTTTGTTTTTCTTTTTGGGCCACACTGCCTTGGTGGGATACGGCCGGTTTGTTGAAAAAAAAAAAATGAAGATAATTACCAGATATTTGTTCACTTATGACCTTTAGACTTATTGTTTTGCTCTTACATTCAGAGCTGTATAACCTTTATGGGTTTAGCGCTTGGTTGTGGTTATAGGAATAATAATTGCTCTTACACTGATACTTACAAACATGTAACTCACACAACAGTGGGTCTTGCATATTTACCAATTTTCTTAAGACTGAATTATAAATTTTTTTCTTAGTTAAGTTTCTCAACAACTGCATTCATACTTTGTATATGTGTTGTACATATTTAGTGAGCTTAGATCTGTTTTATAGAGAGTGGTCAAGAACTAAAGTTTTAACGTTGATATTTTTTAAAATGACACCGTCCGTTTTGTAACATATTGGAACACTGGTGGGTGGATATTTACACCTTATTTCCTATTTGCATTTTTCCATGAGATAATATTTCTTTCTTTCAACACACCGGCTGTATCCCACCAAGGCGGGGTGGCCCAAAAAGAAAAACAAAAGTTTCTTTTTTTAAATTTAGTAATTTATACGGGAGAAGGGGTTATTAGCCCCTTGCTCCCGCGTGAGATAATATGTAGTACTTAAATAAATAGCTTTTTTCTCAACTAGTTGCTGTCAGCCTAAAATGTTATCAGGCCCGGCTGATCCGGAACTGACAGGTGCTCTGCCAGCTTGAAGACTGCATCTGTTGGTAATCTTATGTGTGCTGGGAGGCAGAACAGTCTCGACACTTATTGTATGGTCTCTTAACAGTGACACCCCTTATTGGGGGGATGATCGTCTGCCAAGTCTTTTGCTTTCGTAGTGGGTGACGTGTGCAAGTTCGGTACTAGTCCCTCTAGGATTTTCCAGGTGTATATAATCATGTATCTCTCCCTCCTGCGTTCCAGGGAAATTGGAACAGGATTAAGAGGTACGAAAAAAAAAAAAAAAAAATTCTGTAGTGCAGATATAAAGGTCTTCTTGTGTACAGCAGTTCCTCACCTGGTCCTGGGAGACTTGGCTGCTGGATTTCAACTTCCATGTGTGGTCGACATAAAGATGGGCCGCACCTTTTACTACCCAGGAAAAGAACAGTATAAAAACAAGGTGAGTTTTTAAAAGCTTTTTTGACCTTTATCATCAAACTTGTTTATTATTTTTATTTTTACAATCCTGGAAATGGGAAGTACAATGCCTGCACTCTAAAGGAGGGTTTTGGGATATTGGCAGTTTGGAGGGATATGTTGTGTATCTTTATACGTAGTATATGCTTTTAAGCTGTTGTGTTCTGGGCACCTCTGCAAAAACAGTGATTATGTGTGAGTGAGGTGAAAGTGTTGAATGATGATGAAAGTATTTTCTTTTTGGGGATTTTTTTCTTTCTTTTTGGGTCACCCTGCCTCAGTGGGAGACGGCCAACTTGTTAAAAAAAAAAAAATCGTAACTAAGCCCTAAACCCACAAGAGTCATACAACATTGACCCTAACTTGTGTATTTTGTATCAGTATGCAATAATGTATATTAAAATGTACTGCTTCATAACCTGTGTCAACACAGAGTAAGAATTAGGATTAGTTTACCTGAAATGCATAGGCATACTAGTGGCCTTCTTTGTAATTAATATTTTACAATATATAAGCCATATATAAACATAGGTGGTAGGTTGGTAGACAGCAACCACCCAGGGAGGTACTACCGTCCTGCCAAGTGAGTGTAAAACAAAAGCCTGTAATTGTTTTACATGATGGTAGGATTGCTGGTGTCTTTTGTCTGTCTCATAAATATGCAAGATTACAGGCATGTCTTGCTACTTCTACTTACACTTAGGTCACACTACACATACATGTACACATTTATTTATACACACTCATCTGAGTTTTCTTTGATTTTATCTTAATAGTTCTTGGTCTTATTACTTTTCCTTTTATATCCATGGGGAAGTGGAATAAGAATCTTTCCTCCGTAAGCCATGCGTGTTGTAAAAGTCAACTAAAATGCCGGGAACAATGGGCTAGTAACCCCTTTTCCTGTAAAGATTACTAAAAAGAATAAGAAGAAGAAAATTGTCAAAGTGGGAAGTCTGAATGTGCGTGGATGTTGTGCAAATGATAAAAAAGAGATGATTGTGGATGTTATGAATGAGAAGAAACTGGATGTCCTGGCTTTAAGTGAAACAAAGCTGAAGGGGGTGGGAGAGTTTCAATGGAGAGGAATAAATGGGATTAGGTCAGGGGTTTCAAATAGAGTTAGAGCTAAAGAAGGAGTAGCAATAATGTTGAAGGATAAGCTATGGCAGGAAAAGAGGGACTACAAATGCATAAATTCAAGGATTATGTGGAGTAAAATAAAGATTGGATGTGAAAAGTGGGTTATAGTAAGCGTGTATGCACCTGGAGAAGAGAGAAGTGTAGAGGAGAGAGAGAGATTCTGGGAAATGTTGAGTGAATGCATGGGGAGTTTTGAATCAAGTGTGAGAGTAATGGTGGTTGGGGATTTCAGTGCTAAAGTGGGTAAAAATGTTATAGAGGGAGTGGTAGGTAAATTTGGGATGCCAAGGGTAAATGTAAATGGGGAGCCTTTAATTGAGCTATGTGTAGAAAGGAATTTGGTAATAAGTAATACATATTTTATGAAAAAGAGGATAAATAAATATACAAGGTATGATGTAGCACGTAATGAAAGTAGTTTGTTAGATTATGTATTGGTGGATAAAAGGTTGATGGGTAGGCTCCAGGATGTACATGTTTATAGAGGGGCAACTGATATATTGGATCATTATTTAGTTGTAGCTACAGTTAGAGTAAGAGGTAGATGGGAAAAGAGGAAGGTGGCAACAACAAGTAAGAGGGAGGTGAAAGTGTATAAACTAAGGGAGGACGAAGTTCGGGCGAAATATAAGCGACTATTCGCAGAAAGGTGGGCTAGTGCAAAGATGAGTAGTGGGGGGGTTGAAGAGGGTTGGAATAGTTTTAAAAATGCAGTATTAGAATGTGGGGCAGAAGTTTGTGGTTATAGGAGGGTGGGGGCAGGAGGAAAGAGGAGTGATTGGTGGAATGATGAAGTAAAGGGTGTGATAAAAGAGAAAAAGGTAGCTTACGAGAGGTTTTTACAAAGCAGAAGTGTTGTAAGAAGAGCAGAGTATATGGAGAGTAAAAGAAAGGTGAAGAGAGTGGTGAGAGAGTGCAAAAGGAGAGCAGATGAAAGAGTGGGAGAGGCACTGTCAAGAAATTTTAATGAAAATAAGAAAAAATTTTGGAGTGAGTTAAACAAGTTAAGAAAGCCTAGGGAAAGTATGGATTTGTCAGTTAAAAACAGAGTAGGGGAGTTAGTAGATGGGGAGAGGGAGGTATTAGGTAGATGGCGAGAATATTTTGAGGAACTTTTAAATGTTGAGGAAGAAAGGGAGGCGGTAATTTCATGCACTGGCCAGGGAGGTATACCATCTTTTAGGAGTGAAGAAGAGCAGAATGTAAGTGTGGTGGAGATACGTGAGGCATTACGTAGAATGAAAAGGGGTAAAGCAGCTGGAACTGATGGGATCATGACAGAAATGTTAAAAGCAGGGGGGGATATAGTGTTGGAGTGGTTGGTACTTTTGTTTAATAAATGTATGAAAGAGGGGAAGGTACCTAGGGATTGGCGGAGAGCGTGTATAGTCCCTTTATATAAAGGGAAAGGGGACAAAAGAGATTGTAAAAATTATAGAGGAATAAGTTTACTGAGTATACCAGGAAAAGTATACGGTAGGGTTATAATTGAAAGAATTAGAGGTAAGACAGAATGTAGGATTCCGGATGAGCAGGGAGGCTTCAGAGTGGGTAGGGGATGTGTAGATCAAGTGTTTACATTGAAGCATATATGTGAACAGTATTTAGATAAAGGTAGGGAAGTTTTTATTGCATTTATGGATTTAGAAAAGGCATGTGATAGGGTGGATAGAGGAGCAATGTGGCAGATGTTGCAAGTATATGGAATAGGTGGTAAGTTACTAAATGCTGTAAAGAGCTTTTATGAGGATAGTGAGGCTCAGGTTAGGGTGTGTAGAAGAGAGGGAGAATACTTCCTGGTAAAAGTAGGTCTTAGACAGGGATGTGTAATGTCACCATGGTTGTTTAATATATTTATAGATGGGGTTGTAAAAGAAGTAAATGCTAGGGTGTTCGGGAGAGGGGTGGGATTAAATTATGGGGAATCAAATTCAAAATGGGAATTGACACAGTTACTTTTTGCTGATGATACTGTGCTTATGGGAGATTCTAAAGAAAAATTGCAAAGGTTAGTGGATGAGTTTGAGAATGTGTGTAAAGGTAGAAAGTTGAAAGTGAACATAGAAAAGAGTAAGGTGATGAGGGTATCAAATGATTTAGATAAAGAAAAATTGGATATCAAATTGGGGAGGAGGAGTATGGAAGAAGTGAATGTTTTCAGATACTTGGGAGTTGACGTGTTGGCGGATGGATTTATGAAGGATGAGGTTAATCATAGAATTGATGAGGGAAAAAAGGTGAGTGGTGCGTTGAGGTATATGTGGAGTCAAAAAACGTTATCTATGGAGGCAAAGAAGGGAATGTATGAAAGTATAGTAGTACCAACACTCTTATATGGATGTGAAGCTTGGGTGGTAAATGCAGCAGCGAGGAGACGGTTGGAGGCAGTGGAGATGTCCTGTCTAAGGGCAATGTGTGGTGTAAATATTATGCAGAAAATTCGGAGTGTGGAAATTAGGAGAAGGTGTGGAGTTAATAAAAGCATTAGTCAGAGGGCAGAAGAGGGGTTGTTGAGGTGGTTTGGTCATTTAGAGAGAATGGATCAAAGTAGAATGACATGGAAAGCATATAAATCTATAGGGGAAGGAAAGAGGGGTAGGGGTCGTCCTCGAAAGGGTTGGAAAGAGGGGGTAAAGGAGGTTTTGTGGGCTAGGGGCTTGGACTTCCAGCAAGCGTGCATGAGCGTGTTAGATAGGAGTGAATGGAGGCGAATGATACTTGGGACCTGACGATCTGTTGGAGTGTGAGCAGGGTAATATTTAGTGAAGGGATTCAGGGAAACCGGTTATGTTCATATAGTCAGACTTGAGTCCTGGAAATGGGAAGTACAATGCCTGCACTTTAAAGGAGGGGTTTGGGATATTGGCAGTTTGGAGGGATATGTTGTGTATCTTTATACGTATATGCTTCTAAGCTGTTGTATTCTGAGCACCTCTGCAAAAGCAGTGATAATGTGTGAATGTGGTGAAAGTGTTGAATGATGATGAAAGTATTTTCTTTTTGGGGATTTTCTTTCTTTTTTGGGTCACCCTGCCTCGGTGGGAGACGGCCGACTTGTTGAAAAAAAAAATGAATAAATAAACCACACATTGTAAGTTTTTCAAGGAAATAAACATTTTTATTTCTCTCCATTGTAAAACCTTTTTCCTCATTGTTGCATGAAGCTTCTATTAAATTACTATAGTATAACCAAAATGTATGTTTTTTTTTTCCTTGAACATTGTATATTCAACAGGTAAAGTCCCTAAAGAAAGCTTGATAACCAGTACTATACTGTATTGTTGTATGATCAGTGATGTGTGTGTATACTTAATGTATTCATTGACTGAACATAGGGAGGTATGTATTGTACTACCATTATTTTTTTAATACACCGGCTGTCTCCCACCAATGCAGGGTCACCCAAAAATGAAGAAACAAAAGTATTTCTTCTGTTTACGTTTAGTAATTTATATAGAAGGGGTTACTAGACCTTTGCTCCCGGTATTTTAGTTGCCCTTAACAAAACATTTGGCTTACAGGGTAAGGATTCTTTTTCCACTTCACCATGGATAACTACCATCATATATACAACTTATAAAATCATCATATATACAACTTATAAAATGAATCTGTTTTTAAGTTTTGAATTGTGATAGGATTACTTGGTTACCCTTTCTCTGTTCATAAACTTTAATTTAGGTTTGAACACACAAGTATAATAAATACTGGTCAGTGGCATAAACCAGCACACAAGGAGGAAATAAAATAAGTACTGTGCATTGTGGCATCACATTGAAATCATCTTCAGTAGGCTACTGAAGAGGACCTCAGTATGAGGTCAGCCTAATATAAATGATTTTAAAGTGAACAGTGGCTGGGTTGGAAAGTTTGAGAATAGGCTTACATGCTGCAGATTTAAAAACTAAAAAGATAGTGAATCCAGCAGTGGAGATAAAGCCAGGATTTAACCGTTCAGAGTTTAGTTGGAAGTTTACACTGATAAAAATAAACTTGAATTGCATCAGACTTATAAAACTTATGAGACTGAGCTGGATTTGAGATGTTTAACAAGTAACACCTTGGCTCACCTAGTAGACCTACAATGCTCATCAGCATAAAAATTTGACCCTGACCTACATTGAAAAACTTGACTTACATCATTTGTTCCGAACGCAGCCGTCTGGCCTGAGCGCCTCAGCTGAGCTAGTGTGACATTGTTTACAAGCCAGGGTGGACAGTTGCACGCGTACATTAGATAACTTTTGTATTATTCCAGTGTTTTTAGTGCTTGTAACTGCTAGATAAGCCACCATGGGCCCAAAGAAAGCTTCTAGTGCCAACCCTGTGGTAAAAAGGATGAGAAATACTATCGTACCATGGTCAGCTGCTGCTGCACCATGGTCAGCTGCTGCTGCACCACGGTCAGCTGCTGCTGCTGCTGCTGTAGCACTGTCAGCTGCTGCTGTTGCTGCTGTAGCACCATCAGCTGCTGCTGCTGCTGTAGCACCGTCAGCTGCTGCTGCACCACGGTCAGCTGCTGCTGCACCACGGTCAGCTGCTGCTGCACCACGGTCAGCTGCTGCTGCACCATGGTCAGCTGCTGCTGCATCACAGTCAGCTGTACTATTTGAAGATGTGGAAAGACTGTTATTGGTGTGGCTTATCGAGAATACCGAGAAACAATTAACCCCAGAGGGTTAGCCACCCAGGATATTTGAGAGATTTAAGAATCATAGTGGCATACACAGTGTGATAAGGCCTGTTCTGGAAGAAAATGCCAACCAGGACCTACATTACTCAGGAGGAAAAGGCATTCCCAGGACACAGTGTCTCATCATTAATCACTACATCTTCAATAAAGGTAAGTGTCACATATTCTTCATTTAGTACACTAGTACATGCACAGTATATATTGTGCATGTATCCTTTTTTTTTGTGTAGGAAAATGTATATTTCATGTGGTAAAAAAAAAATTTTTATTCTCTTGGGTGTCTTGAACGGATTAATTTGATTTCCATTATTTCTTATGGTGAAAATTAATTCGACTTACGATAATTTTGTCTTACAATGTGCTCTCAGGAACGGATTAATATCGTAAGTCACGGTTCCACTGTATAAAATTAAAGCCTAAATATCAGATTAGAGGTAAGGAGTACAGACTATGTGAATGTATTTTGATACTGTGTATTTGGAAGTATATCTGCTGACAGATAGGTCTATGAAAGATGAAGTGAATCATGGAATAGATGAAGGAGAGAAGGTACCAAATTGGAGTGGCAGATCTGGAAAGAAATTTTTCAGCATATGCAAAAAAGGAGCACTGTATCAAAACTGGTAGTGGCATCACTTGTATGGGTGTGATGTATGGTCTTCGATGCAGTGAAGAACCAGTATGCAGTGCTGTTGTTGACATTATTCTGTTATGAAGAGTGAAGATTAGAAGATAGTATGGTGATGTGTAAAATATATGTCATGAAGCAGAGTTATTGAGATGGGTTTGATTTTTATTTATAAAGAATAGCAGAAGATAGATTGATCAGGATAGTGTATAAAGGTAAGGCGAATGGAAAGTTTTGTGAGGGATGTCCGAGGAAAGATTGAAAAGAAGGCAAGGAGGTGGTTATTGAGGTAGGAACTTAAGCATCCATCTAGCATGTGTCAATGTAACAGAATATGATAGTTTTTATTAAGCCAGTTCAAATATTTTACAATTAAGTTTTTTTTCTTGTAAATATTAGGTAGGTCTAGTATTGGTAGTGTGTTGGCATAACTAGCTTGGGTTGCTACTCTAATGTGCTTATGTATAAAATTTATATTACAGCCATTGTAACCATTTATTTTCCATTTCATCTTCAGGCCATTTTTTCCTTGTAATTGAAATTTGTTTAAAATATTTAACACATGTTGTTTCCCACCATGGTAAGGTGACCCAAAAAGAAAACACATTTACCATCACTCATTCTCTAGTTGACTTACCATAAGTGCAAAGATATTCCTACTGGAATGACCCTCCAGACTGCAGCATCTCAACCATGCTATTATATTTTTATGGTCTGTTTCCAGTAAAAGTGGTAGTTGAGATGCTAGTAACTTTTAATGGTGGTTCACAGGTTAAATATGCCACACAGAGAGAGTTGGGCTTCTGTCTGACTGGCCTGCGAGTTTTTCACCACAAAAATGGTCACCTGATCACTGAACTGCGGCCTGATGCATGCAAACGACTCACTGTCACTCAAGTGTTTGAAGGTTAGTTGGTTTTATGTGAGGTCATTCATGTGTGTGCACAGCATGGTGCCAGTACTGTACAGTAGACTGTCAGATAACACATGATCTGTTAACACATTTTTGCTCTAACAAATACATAATTGTGGCTTATTTTTGGCAAAATGCTGCAAAAATTGGTTTACATGATGGAGTACATATAAGGAAAAATGTGGCACACACCATGTTCTTTCTCCTTTGTCTCACAATGAGCCTCAGGACAAATCCATGGTCTTACTGGGGAGGCCTACATGATATACACAGCCTCCCTCACTTAGTGCTTCATTCATAGCCATCCAATACCATACTCACCCTTTGTTAGTGAATGATCTTATACAAAGAGTAACCCAGGTTGTGACCTGAGAAGAATGAAATATATACTCCCACCCACACAACTTCTCCATGGCTACATACCTCCACCCACACCATCCCAACCAGAAGCCTCCCCACACCATCCCAACCAGAAACCTCCCCACACCATCCCAACCAGAAACCTCCCCACACCATCCCAACTAGCAGTCTCCACCCACACAATTTCCCCCCACACCTACACCATTCTCCCACAGCCATATTTCCCCTCTATCTCAAGATCACACCTTGCCCAGCCCCCTGCCCTCATCCACTATTTTCCCTACAACCTGACACCCACACCTTACTCAACTTTTCACCCTAACATGCCATCCACAAGCCTAATCACTAAGTCACCCACCACCCTCATTACTGCCTACACCACTAATTGCACACTCACCCACCTAGTCACCCATCATCCACACATAGGCCTCCAACAACCACACCTTTCACCCACACCACTCACCTACAGCTTCAAGCCCAAACAGCTCCACTCCCACAGCCTCACACCCACACCTAACCCACATTTCCACAGCCTCCACACACTAACACGTTGTTCACACCTAGTCATGTAGCCACCCACCACTTTTATTACCACCCACACTAACAGCTGCACACTTACTCATCTAGTCACCCATCACCCACTCCACCACCCCACAGTCACCATGACACCACCTTGTTGCTTTTTCTCCCTACAGCTCTCCACTGCCCATTACCAGCCTCCAGCTCCTGCCCCCACCTCTCTACCATTAGATCCCCCACCCCCACACTGAGCTCTCTCATCCCAATGGTTCTAACCCCTCCTGTGTACACCTCAGTAATTCTAACCTTTATAACATCCATCCAGGTGCAATGAGTGGGACAACCTGAACAATAAGGCACCTGTCTGCTAGCAAGGATGTGTGTGTGGGATCTTTGACACACACTTCACCACAGATCTACAATTGCACTATTATCGTTGTTCTTCACAATTTTGAGACCTATTCAAAATGTTTAGCATTTTTGGGAATCTGATGAACGTAACCCTATTTTTTTCCCTATGTTCTTCAGTCAGTTTACAAGCATTTATGATAACGCGCTGTTTTTAGGAAGGTAGCTACTGTGTTATCTAACGATCTACTGTATTTGGATAGTGTGCAGTGATCTGATCATGTTACTACTACCAGCTAGCCATCTTCAAAACATTGTGTAATTTTAACAGCTGTCATGCTACATTTCAAATAACTCTGTAGACCACAGCATCCTCTCCCAAATATTGATGTAATTTATATTTTAGGTGCATTGGCCATACAGTATAAGATAGCAGGTGCTAAGGTTGCCATGAGGTTTACTATTTTAAGGGTCATACAGCATCTAGAGAATGGGAGGCAATCAGGTTTAATCCAAGGAAATGGAGGGTGGTTCTTTGAATCAGGAGCCCTTGACTATTGTCAAGGCACCCACCTTGAAGGGAAGTAGCTTCCTAGATTTGGTATTAATATCATATTAAACAGCAGCTTCTCCCCTAGGCAACCCTTATGGGTTGAGTGCTTGGTTATGATTATAATAATTCTGCCCCAGGTCTGCTACCTGACAGTATGTATCCAGAGGTGCTACTCCTCAGGTCATAATAAACTCATACCTCTTTATAAGTCTCCTTCACACCTGCTCCATGAAACAGCTAAAATGCTGCTATACTAGTTTCCTAATAACCCGTGGAATGTAATAATACTGATGTAGGCGTTTTTTCAATAGTGATGATAGTTTTTAATGGTGCTAACTTTTTTTTTAAATACATCAGCCATCTCCCACCGAGGCAGGTGACCTGAAAAAGAAATGTAAAATTTTTCTTCTTTCTATATTTATCTAATTTATATAGGAGAAGGGGTTACTAGCCTCTTGCTCCTGGCGTTTTAGTAGTCTCTTACAACACATGGCTCATGGAGGAAGGATGCTAATATGTGTTAGGTACATGTAATATGAAAGGTCAGGTGTTAATTTTTCTTTAAGCATTTTTCTCTTGAGTACATTCTTGGGAGATGCCTCCCAATCCATGAAACTGGTAGAGTTCATTGAAGATGTAAATATTTGTTGTACAGGTCTGGAGATGTTCTGCCAGAGTGACAGCTCTTCCAGCATTGATCTCCAAAAAGCTGTTGTAACACAGCTCCTTTGCATTCATGACTGGTTCCTCAAGCAACGCACTTACAAGATACGCTGCGGCTCCATACTGATTTTGTATGATGCTAATCAATTGGGTAATGGGCAGCAGACACTGCAAACAGCTACTGGTGATCCTTTGACAGCAGTGGTAAATGGTGGCTTGGGTGTATGTGGGTGCACACCCAAACCACAGCCAATGACTGGTGATCCTCTGCCAGCAGCAAATAGTGACCTGGAAATGTGTGGGCACACTCTCACAGTAACAGTAAAAATGATTGACTTTGCTCATGTCCTTTACTCTGATGGAGAAAGAGATGAAAATTATATTTTTGGTTTGGAAAACTTAATTAAGTTTTTTAATAAAAGGGTTAATATAAAGAGGTAGATATTCAGAGCAGGTAACTTAGGAGTTGTAAAAGTTGTGAGGAATTGATACTAGTTTGTGTGGGGTAAGTCAGTTTAATAAACTGTGATACTGTATTAATATTGCTTAACCAGCCTAAGATAGTTTGCTCAGGATCATATATATTTTCAGGGAGATTTAATTTTCAGTATTAAGTTAGCCAGTAATATGCAATTATGGACTGTACTTAGACAAAAAATGCAAAACAGTATATAAATATAAAATGTATAATCATTGCTTTTATTTTACTGTCTCCTTCCAGGTGCTTTCTACTCTGGAGGTGACACTTGACACTTCTGATACTCCTAGTGTTACATTCAAGGGGAATCCCCTGACAATCATTTAGTGCCTGAAGAATGGACAGTCAACTTTGATGAGATTAGTTCCATAACCTTGGATCAAAAGTTTTTTTATCAACATAAAGGCACTATTTTTGAAGGGTGATAGTCCCAAACTACCACCACCACTACTACTGTATCTTTTTTTTTTTTTTTTAATCATTCACCTGCATAGCCTTTATGCTGCATTTTCATTTTTCTATTCCATCATTCATGTTCATTTTACCATGAAGCAGATCTGAATGACATACTGCCAATGATAGTGAAGAATGAACTTATTGCTAAAGAAGCTTCTCTTAGCCCACCTAGCACTGGGTAGAGCCGAGACTCCAGACATATCACGTGATAAAGCTCTACACACACTGATCCAATTCCTTCGATCAAGAGCTCCTCACCAGCATTGAAAACCCTCCCTTAGAGGGAGAATGCTACAGATGAGTATGCTAATGCCTTCAAATCCTTTGCTGTTTTTCCCATGAATACTGCCATCAGCTAATAATTTATATTCACAGGGAAAGTGCCAAACCTGTAAGTCATTCAGCACCTGGAAAATGGTACATAATAGGGTTTGATCAAAAGGGAAGGAAGCTATAACTCCTTGGACAGTCTTTTCCCTCACTAGCTTCATCACAACCTTCCTTACCTTATCTCATATGAAGGTTCTGTTAGCAAAATATTTTCACTTCAGAATTATATGCATTTGTCATTATTTACATTTCTTTGTACCATACCCACCTCACAATTTCTTATATTGAAATTAAGACACATTTGGAACATCTGGGTATCTTTATTGTAGACATTTCGCCATCAAGTGGCTTTATCAGTACAAATTCCAGGACATAATTTGAAGACGGTAGAACTGTATACAGAAGATGAGGTAATCAGTCCCTCAGCCTTGGAGTTGGTGCAAAGAGCACCATAGTCATGGATATTCTGGAGCAGAGGCAAGGAGCCTGGCGCTTATATACTAACGTCAGGTGGAAAGGGGATGTGTAGCAGACGAGGGCATAGTCACTGGTAGGTGGGATTCCCCAGTGGAAGTAGGTCCTACCCAAAGAGATGGGTTAGTTGTAGTAGTAGTTGTCGTAGCCGTGAAGAAAGTTATGTACATGTCCTCAGAATAATAAAGATACCCAGATGTTGCACATGTCTTAATTTCATCTTGGTAGTATTGTATACCATTCTTGTACAATTTCTTATATTCAGGAGTTCATCTTGTAATGGTCGTTTAGTACTGCATGGTAGATTATTACTATTATATTCTTGGGAAAGTGCTAAACCCATTAAAAATATAGTATTACATGGCAAAGAGAAAGCAGAGGTGTTAGCCAAAGAACATCAGCAGAGAGGAAACAAGAAAGTTACACAACACTGCAGAGTCTGCAATAAAGGTGGAACATCAAGAGGATGGTTTGGTTTCACAAGAGCAATGGTGGCAGCAACTGGTATCATCTTATGTTGCTAGCCAAAAGAGAGGTGGGGGTACTATGATCAAAGGAAAGGGAGGAAAGCTTAAATTCTTCAGACTAAGAGTTCTTCACTTCTGCAAGAAATCCACTTTGAAAGGTTGTATGGCAAATGTGAAAAATTATTAAAAAAATAAGCACTAAACCTACAATGTATGGGTCATACAGCACTACTGCAAAGGTGAAAGATGGTGGAATCAGCAGAGGCACTGAAGAGATTTCAGCAGAAAGGATGAGTCATAGTTGATGTAACAAATCAGTGCCATTATTATTATTACAATCATGGGGAAAGTGCTAAACTCGTAGGATTATACAGCGCCTGGGGAGGGGGGAGTGTATTCAGGCTTAATTCAGGGAACTGGAGCACACATCCAATTCCCTAGATCAGGAGCTCCTCATCAGCATCAAGGAACCTCCCTTGAGGATAGGACAAATCAGTACCAGATAAGGATTAAGAGTATGAAGTAAAGGTGAAATCACCAGAGAACAGAAAAGAGACAACTGTAGTATAATGTGATCCTTATTGACATCAATTTGTCCACACAGTGGGGTGGCCCTATAATCACAAACAGATCTACCTGGAGAGAAAGGATGAGCCTATATAAAGTGACACGAGTCTGGCGAGGTATGTTGGAGCCAACTCCTTGGACAGCCCAAAAACAGGTTGGGCATACATATATGGTTGAGAAGGGGTTGGATTTGAGGACCTGCACAGCATGTGCCAGTAGGCCAGCTGCATTGTTCCTCCATACTTTTACCTGATGCTCCATGTATTTCTCCAACCTGTTTTTTAGTCTACTCAAGCAGTTAGCTTAAACACACTTCACCTGACACTGTACACTGCTTTTTTTCCTATATACACATTGTCTCTTTCTTCAGGTAGGTCTGTTTATAACAATATAAGCCCATTGTGTGGGCAAAACATTATCAAAAAATGAACCGCATTATACTGCATTTGTCTCTTTCAATATTTTATGTCGTTAAACTCCATCGTTAGATAACTGTGGAAAAGGCAAATAAGTCAGATTACTGGAGGGATCTGAAATTGAATTACTGTGATCCCAATGAGGAAGAACCATCAAGAAACGTTAGTGTCAGGATGACTTGACAATCTTTTCAAGTCATCACTTTACTTTCTAGGTAAGGGTCCTAAAGTCAAATAAGCACTACTAGTTTTCTTAAAATACTTGCTATAAAATTCAAATTTTCAGAATTTCTTGAAATTTGAAGAGCAAATTTTTTTTCGAGCTTTCCGAGTGTTCACAGACTATAATTCAGTCATGCTTGAGTTTTCATTATAGTGCCTCTCAGCATCTTGATATAAATTAAAAAAGAATCCATATGCAGTAACTCAATCACTACTTACTCATGAAAATTTATTAAATGTTGATTTTATTGTACACTAATCACTGCAGAATATTAAATTAAAACTACAGCCAAAACACATACGTCCATCTTCATCCATTTATGCATCACAAGTTGCTGTGCACATTTTACGAGTTTGTCGTACTACAGCAACTCCTCGCAATTTGATATAGTGTACTTCATTATTTTTCTCTTTCTACCCCCTCTCTGCCTGTCCCTATCACCACTACCACTGCATTGTTCCTGTTATTAAAGTAAAACAATGTTTTGTATCAAGCTGTATATACAGCAATATTGTACAAGCTAACTCTTGTATACTTTAAGCACTTATTACACTTACCAACAACCTATATATGTGCCAAATGGAAATAAGAAATGGCAGTGAATTTACTTTATTTGAGAGCCATATATAATGGATAGCCACATACTGTACTGTATTTAGAAAAAGTTCACTCCTCAGGAACAGCTGAATAGAGAGACTGTGGCACTGGCATGCTGTACATAACCTTGCTAAATAACCTTTCTCTTGAAAAAGAAAAATTAAACCGATTTATTCATGATAAATTAAGTAGTTTTTGTAAATACCTTTCATAAGTAAGAAAAAATACAAAAATATTAATCATCCTAAAACTATAATCTGAAGAAATAGCTATTATCCTCAAAGTTCTACTCATACAAATCTGTGCCCCCATGTCATCACATGCTTCCAGAAATTCTGTGGGTGTGGAGACAGTAAATGGCAGCAACAGCAGCAAGCTGACTGAACAGCCAAGACACTCCTAAATATGTTTAAGTCCTTATCTAACGACAAATACCAAGTGGCTGGCTGATCAGAAGATACTGTACTCCTAATTAACACCTTGGATTTTACCACTCAACACACATGGGAGTTGCAAAACATGGCAAAGTACAGCTCAGGAATATTTATTACTCAAAAACAAATTCTGATTGGTACCTCGATAGTTTAACAACCAAATTACTCCTGCTTCACATTGGATGAAGGTCTAATGGTTTCCTTAATTTGTGGTCATCTTTACATTTTTCACATGACCAGTGAAACTTCTGATAATAACTATAAAGTATCTTTACATGCAATTTTGCTTATGGCTCTGGAACACCATGATGGAGGCAGTTGATTTACTATAATAGTACCACAATTTTTTTCTGGAGAGTTAACCCTCATCAGATATTATTCTAAATTTCCAGCTTTACTTACTACACATCCCATTCTTTAGTATCTGTACCATCACCCCACTCTGCTCTTTGCACTCTGTCTCCATTCTTATGTCACCGAGTTACCTGCCATCAAGAGAGCGAAGTTTCCGCTCTGCTTCTTTAATGGCTGTGGAATAGTCAGTGGGTCCTTTGCCAGCTTCTGTAACACTGTTTCTTCTAACTCGCCTTTCCAGCTCCTGCCTTTGCTTCAACACACTCTCCAGTATTTGGCTTGGTTGTGAACTCTTGCCTGGACCCACTCCCTTTCTCCATCTCTCCCTCTGGCCTATCTCCCTCTCTTCAAGCACTGCTGCAGTTCGTCCTGAAGAACTTGGCCCTGGTCTTTGCATTTCTGCATGTCCTGTCATGTTCCTTCCATCACCATGCATAGTGTATATATCTCTGTACTGCAACTCTTTCTTAGATTGTGGATGAACAAAATATGGTTCTGGTGAAGCCCGTTCCACATCCATTCTGAAAATGAGAATGTAACACTAGAGAACAGATATTACAATACTGCACTACTAACAACAATCTTAATAAAGTTCTTTATTACTATACTGGAAATGTATCTAGTAAAGTAAGACATGCTACAGAACTGCTGTTATTCATATACAGCCTCTCCTCACTTAATGATATGGAGTTCCGTTCCTGAGACCAAGTGGTTAAATGAATTCATCACTAAGAGAGGAGCATACTACAATGGTAGTGAGTTTGTGTCAACCATTTTTGACATTGTTTTAATGTCACATTTGCACCACTTATAACATTTCTGGTATATTTTTAAGTGCTTATACAGTAGTGTACTGTATACTGAAATGAACAGAATAGAGGAAATCAGCTTTATTTATTATATTTTATTTATCATCACACTGGCCGATTCCCACCAAGGCAGGGTGGCCCGAAAAAGAAAAACTTTCACCATCATTCACTCCATCACTGTCTTGCCAGAAGGGTGCTTTACACTACAGTTTTTAAACTGCAACATTAACACCCCTCCTTCAGAGTGCAGGCACTGTACTTCCCATCTCCAGGACTCGAGTCCGGCCTGCCGGTTTCCCTGAATCCCTTCATAAATGTTACTCTGCTCACACTCCAACAGCACGTCAAGTATTAAAAACCATTTGTCTCCATTCACTCCTATCAAACACGCTCATGCATGCCTGCTGGAAGTCCAAGCCCCTCGCACACAAAACCTCCTTTACCCCCTCCCTCCAACCTTTCCTAGGCCGACCCCTACCCCGCCTTCCTTCCACTACAGACTGATACACTCTTGAAGTCATTCTGTTTCGCTCCATTCTCTCTACATGTCCGAACCACCTCAACAACCCTTCCTCAGCCCTCTGGACAACAGTTTTGGTAATCCTGCACCTCCTCCTAACTTCCAAACTACGAATTCTCTGCATTATATTCACACCACACATTGCCCTCAGACATGACATCTCCACTGCCTCCAGCCTTCTCCTCGCTGCAACATTCATCACCCACGCTTCACACCCATATAAGGTGTCGGTAAACGAGTACATCACTAAGTGAGGAGAGGCTGTATACAAAACTTAAATTTCAGTATAAATGAATAAAAATGAAAGTAAATATATGGTGCAAACCAATATCATTATATAATATGAAAGTCTAAAACTTTTTAGGTGAAAATTAATAAATTTACTTATATTAAATAATGAGCAATTTCAAATATTTTACTACTTTTATAAGCTTGGATTAAACAACTGTTGTATGAAAAGTATAATAATTTTCATGAAGTCCATTCTCCAAGAACAGACTTACCCAACATCATGAGCCTCCTGGATGTGGGTAGTGCGCAGGTGATGCATCTGCGATGCAAGGCGCACCCACTGTAACTTATAATATTGTTTTCTCCGTAATGCTGCAGCTAACTGTTCTGACAAATGTTCCTGGGAAAGATTAGTATAAATATTTAGTTTTCATGGGCTCTACAGATACAACATGCAGAAATTCCCTCTTAAGACCTTGTACAATACAGCCCCAAGTTACAAGGTCCCACACTTATGACATTCGCACTTTGGAACCAATTAATTATCTATGAACAATGACTCGCTCTTCCAACATTGGGACAACTGTATTATATTCTTAACCCTTAAACTGTCCAAATGTAGATCTACGTTTGCGGCATAGCGCTCCGAACGTAGATCTACTTTTTTTACACTGTTTCTTATGGAGAAGATCAAGGTCGGAGTGCTATGCATGCAAGCGTAGATCTACATTTGGACAGTTTAAGGGTTAAGGGTTAATTATAAATAATATATTTTTCTTGTTTAGTTTTTTTATCAAGCTGTGTTTCTTCTTTCTTCCAACACACCGGCCGTATACCACCAAGGCGGGGTGGCCCAAAAGGAAAAATGAAAGTTTCTCCTTTTACATTTAGTAATATATACAGGAGAAGGGGTTACTAGCCCCTTGCTCCTGGCAAGCTGTGTTTATGTTCATAATATACAAGTACTGTACAGAGTACTCATGGTGTTTGGTAAAGATTGGTTAAGAACTTAAGATTTAATATTTACATTATGTCAGTGGTTGGCACATGGGAAAATGACTGGTGGATGCTAGTGAGGCAGGGAGGTGGGTGAGTGAGGCAGGGAGGTGAGTGAGGCAGGGAGGTGAGTGAGTGAGGCAGGGAGGTGAGTGAGTGAGGCAGGGAGGTGAGTGAGTGAGGCAGGGAGGTGAGTGAGGCAGGGAGGTGAGTGAGTGAGGCAGGGAGGTGAGTGAGTGAGGCAGGGAGGTGAGTGAGTGAGGCAGGGAGGTGAGTGAGTGAGGCAGGGAGGTGAGTGAGTGAGTGAGGCAGGGAGGTGAGTGAGTGAGTGAGGCAGGGAGGTGAGTGAGTGAGTGAGGCAGGGAGGTGAGTGAGTGAGTGAGGCAGGGAGGTGAGTGAGTGAGTGAGGCAGGGAGGTGAGTGAGTGAGTGAGGCAGGGAGGTGAGTGAGTGAGTGAGGCAGGGAGGTGAGTGAGTGAGTGAGGCAGGGAGGTGAGTGAGTGAGTGAGGCAGGGAGGTGAGTGAGTGAGTGAGGCAGGGAGGTGAGTGAGTGAGTGAGGCAGGGAGGTGAGTGAGTGAGTGAGGCAGGGAGGTGAGTGAGTGAGTGAGGCAGGGAGGTGAGTGAGTGAGTGAGGCAGGGAGGTGAGTGAGTGAGTGAGGCAGGGAGGTGAGTGAGTGAGTGAGGCAGGGAGGTGAGTGAGTGAGTGAGGCAGGGAGGTGAGTGAGTGAGGCAGGGAGGTGAGTGAGTGAGTGAGGCAGGGAGGTGAGTGAGTGAGTGAGGCAGGGAGGTGAGTGAGTGAGTGAGGCAGGGAGGTGAGTGAGTGAGTGAGGCAGGGAGGTGAGTGAGTGAGTGAGGCAGGGAGGTGAGTGAGTGAGGCAGGGAGGTGAGTGAGGCAGGGAGTGAGTGAGGCAGGGAGTGAGTGATGCAGGGAGTGAGTGAGGCAGGGAGTGAGTGAGTGAGGCAGGGAGTGAGTGAGGCAGGGAGTGAGTGAGGCAGGGAGTGAGTGAGGCAGGGAGTGAGTGAGGCAGGGAGTGAGTGAGGCAGGTAGTGAGTGAGGGAGGCAGGGAGTGAGTGAGTGAGGCAGGGAGGTGAGTGAGGCAGAGAGGTGGGTGAGTGAGTGAGGCAGGGAGGTGAGTGAGGCAGGGAGGTGAGTGAGTGAGTGAGGCAGGGAGGTGAGTGAGTGAGGCAGGGAGGTGAGTGAGTGAGGCAGGGAGGTGAGTGAGTGACTGAGGCAGGGAGGTGAGTGAGTGAGTGAGGCAGGGAGGTGAGTGAGTGAGTGAGGCAGGGAGGTGAGTGAGTGAGTGAGGCAGGGAGGTGAGTGAGTGAGGCAGGGAGGTGAGTGAGTGAGTGAGGCAGGGAGGTGAGTGAGTGAGGCAGGGAGGTGAGTGAGTGAGGCAGGGAGTGGGTGAGTGAGGCAGGGAGTGAGTGAGGCAGGGAGTGAGTGAGTGATGCAGGGAGTGAGTGAGGCAGGGAGTGAGTGAGGCAGGGAGTGAGTGAGGCAGGGAGTGAGTGAGTGAGGCAGGGAGTGAGTGAGGCAGGGAGGTGAGTGAGTGAGGCAGGGAGGTGAGTGAGGCAGGGAGGTGAGTGAGTGAGTCAGGGAGGTGAGTGAGTGGGGCAGTAAACATGCACTTAAACTGGGTGTGAAACATGAGATGGTTTTGCTTATTTTATTGCTGAATACATACCTTAAATATTGTTCTAATTATGCTAATATTAAAATTCTATGGAAAGCAAAATGAAAAAAAAAAGTGTATAGGGACTCTGGCAAAGCCACTGAGCAGATTAAAAAAAATTGCTGCTTTTGATTGTGAATTTTGAGATGAGTGTGCAAAGTGGTCATTTCATCATCTACATTTTCTTCAAACATTACTCTAATGGAAAAATTATTGAAATTACAAAAGTCATGTTTAACAAAAATGATATGGGGGAGAGGATATGGTCCAATAAATCCACTGAGTAATTTTTAAAAACATCCTGACTAGTCTTGATTTTGAGCACCAAGCACTGCCCCAAAAGTTTACATGCCTCATATTTCCATAAAAAAACTATTACTCTGACATTATTTAAATTCCTTAGGAATTCTTTATTAAAGATGGCATAAATACTTTAATGGTGTAAGAAGACTACCACATTACTTTAATTATGGCAACAAGTCAGCCTTCATTGGCAAGTGTTTATCTTGTATTGGTGTTCAAATTTTTCCTTAATTTTTTTGGTATGCACTGCACAAATAATGAATTTCCAGCAGTCAAACCTATAAAGTTGCAAAGTATAGGTTCCTAGAGGACTTCCCCAGTCCAAATTTTGCTTAAGATTTGGACTCATTTTGTTTCAGATACCATATTTATTTAAATAATGGTCACCCTGCCTCGGTGGGAGATGGCCAACTTTGGGTTTGGTACACATCCCCTGAACTGAAAAATAACTTTTTTTTTTTTTTTTTTTTTTTCAACAAGTCGGCCGTCTCCCACCGAGGCAGGGTGACCCAAAAAAGAAAGAAAATCCCCAAAAAGAAAATACTTTCATCATCATTCAACACTTTCACCACACTCGCACATTATCACTGTTTTTGAAGACGTGCTCAGAATACAACAGTCTAGAAGCATACACATATAAAGATACACAACATATCCCTCCAAACTGCCAATATCCCAAACCCCTCCTTTAAAGTGCAGGCATTGTACTTCCCATTTCCAGGACTCAAGTCCGACTATATGAAAATAACCGGTTTCCCTGAATCCCTTCACTAAATATTACCCTGCTCACACTCCAACAGATCGTCAGGTCCCAAGTACCATTCGTCTCCATTCACTCCTATCTAACACGCTCACGCACGCTTGCTGGAAGTCCAAGCCCCTTACCCACAAAACCTCCTTTACCCCCTCTCTCCAACCCTTTCGAGGACGACCCCTACCCCGCCTTCCTTCCCCTATAGATTTATATGCTTTCCATGTCATTCTACTTTGATCCATTCTCTCTAAATGACCAAACCACCTCAACAACCCCTCTTCTGCCCTCTGACTAATACTTTTATTAACTCCACACCTTCTCCTAATTTCCACACTCCGAATTTTCTGCATAATATTTACACCACACATTGCCCTTAAACAGGACATCTCCACTGCCTCCAACCGTCTCCTCGCTGCTGCATTTACCACCCAAGCTTCACACCCATATAAGAGTGTTGGTACTACTATACTTTCATACATTCCCTTCTTTGCCTCCATAGATAACGTTTTTTGACTCCACATATACCTCAACGCACCACTCACCTTTTTTCCCTCATCAATTCTATGATTAACCTCATCCTTCATAAATCCATCCGCCGACACGTCAACTCCCAAGTATCTGAAAACATTCACTTCTTCCATACCCCTCCTCCCCAATTTGATATCCAATTTTTCTTTATCTAAATCATTTGACACCCTCATCACCTTACTCTTTTCTATGTTCACTTTCAACTTTCTACCTTTACACACATTCCCAAACTCATCCACTAACCTTTGCAATTTTTCTTTAGAATCTCCCATAAGCACAGTATCATCAGCAAAAAGTAACTGTGTCAATTCCCATTTTGAATTTGATTCCCCATAATTTAATCCCACCCCTCTCCCAAAAACCCTAGCATTTACTTCCTTAACAACCCCATCTATAAATATATTAAACAACCATGGTGACATTACACATCCCTGTCTAAGACCTACTTTTACCGGGAAATAGTCTCCCTCTCTTCTACACACCCTAACCTGAGCCTCACTATCTTCATAAAAACTCTTTACAGCATTTAATAACTTACCACCTATTCCATATACTTGCAACATCTGCCACATTGCTCCTCTATCCACTCTATCATATGCCTTTTCTAAATCCATAAATGCAATAAAAACTTCCCTACCTTTATCTAAATACTGTTCACATATATGCTTCAATGTAAACACTTGATCTACACATCCCCTACCCACTCTGAAACCTCCTTGCTCATCCGCAATCCTACATTCTGTCTTACCTCTAATTCTTTCAATTATAACCCTACCGTACACTTTTCCTGGTATACTCAGTAAGCTTATTCCTCTATAATTTTTACAGTCTCTTTTGTCCCCTTTCCCTTTATATAAAGGGACTATACATGCTCTCCGCCAATCCCTAGGTACCTTCCCCTCTTTCATACATTTATTGAACAAAAGTACCAACCACTCCAACACTATATCCCCCCCTGCTTTTAACATTTCTGTCATGATCCCATCAGTACCAGCTGCTTTACCCCCTTTCATTTTACGTAATGCCTCACGTACCTCCCCCACACTTACATTCTGCTCTTCTTCACTCCTAAAAGATGGTATACCTCCCTGACCAGTGCATGAAATTACTGCCTCTGTTTCTTCCTTAACATTTAAAAGTTCCTCAAAATATTCTCGCCATCTACCTAATACCTCCATCTCCCCATCTACTAACTCCCCTACTCTGTTTTTAACTGACAAATCCATATTTTCCCTTGGCTTTCTTAACTTGTTTAACTCACTCCAAAATTTTTTCTTATTTTCATTAAAATTTCTTGACAGTGCCTCTCCCACTCTATCATCTGCTCTCCTTTTGCACTCTCTCACCACTCTCTTTACCTTTCTTTTACTCTCCATATATTCTGCTCTTCTTATAACACTTCTGCTTTGTAAAAACCTCTCATAAGCTACCTTTTTCTCTTTTATCACACCCTTTACTTCATCATTCCACCAATCACTCCTCTTTCCTCCTGCACCCACCCTCCTATAACCACAAACTTCTGCCCCACATTCTAATACTGCATTTTTAAAACTATTCCAACCCTCTTCAACCCCCCCATTACTCATCTTTGCACTATCCCACCTTTCTGCCAATAGTCGCTTATATCTCGCCCGAACTTCCTCCTCCCTTAGTTTATACACTTTCACCTCCCTCTTACTTGTTGTTGCCACCTTCCTCTTTTCCCATCTACCTCTTACTCTAACTGTAGCTACAACTAAATAATGATCCGATATATCAGTTGCCCCTCTATAAACATGTACATCCTGGAGCCTACCCATCAACCTTTTATCCACCAATACATAATCTAATAAACTACTTTCATTACGTGCTACATCATACCTTGTATATTTATTTATCCTCTTTTTCATAAAATATGTATTACTTATTACCAAATTTCTTTCTACACATAGCTCAATTAAAGGCTCCCCATTTACATTTACCCCTGGCACCCCAAATTTTTATTGAATTCAGGTAAGCAAATTTTCCCATTTGCTGCTTATGGATTCACATCAATCCTAGGGACCTAACCCCTGTGAGCTAGGAGGTACGTAACCCTGTCAATGATACTGTACATTAAATTAAATGTGTCAAACTACTGATTAAAGTAAAATGAGACTTCAAATAATGAAAGAGGTTCAAGAAAACTTGAGCATCACTTGCCTTTTCTTCATTAAGAGACTGAATCTCTTGTATCTTCACCTCAGTGCCGTGCCGTGCAGCCAAAGAGATATCATCAGATGCTCTGTTTAGTGCCTCCAGCTCCCGTACCTGAAGTGATACTTTGCTATGTTA